>NW_023495610.1:0-276 GCF_904425465.1 Colossoma macropomum | reverse complement strand
TTCTTAACATTTTTGCATGTCTGTGTGTGTCTGTGTGAGTGTTTTTGTTTTCAGGTGCAGGCGCTGTCGTCTGTAACAGAGCCCTAAATGTTGACCAGTGGAGCGCTGAGGTAGAACATCACATCCACTCATCGACCACAATGGAAGTCTATATCCTCCTCTATTTTTCTTTAGGTTTTAAATATTACAAACAGATTTTATTAAACCATGCTAGGAAATTTTTCCTCCCTTTCTTGTCTTTTCCACTGTTTCTGTCTGTGCATGGAATCCGGTGAA
>NW_023495609.1:0-40032 GCF_904425465.1 Colossoma macropomum | reverse complement strand
CTGACTGATTCTGTTATTTGCCGTCGTACTATGCCACTCTGTGATGATTATCGCCAAGTTAGTGTGATCCCAGCATTAAGGATGTTTGCTGACACAGATAGTAGTTGGAAATATAGTACACGACTCTGAAGTTAATGAGCCTGACATAAAACACAAATCAGCTGCCAATACGACATACAGTAAGACTGATCCACATTTTTAGGTCATGTATTGTACAGTGGATATGGAGTTCATTGGCATGATTGACAGTCTATGTCCAGTGTGCAGCTAGAATCAGTCTACAGTATCTCATTCACTGCTTAACTATAAGTTTCTCCAGTCTGAAGTGTGATCTCCAGTATAGAGCACACCGCTGCTGCACTTTGATGTGGTTCGTTCAGTCCTCGATCGATCTACCTCTCTCGCAGTAGGGGTTTTTAACAAATCTTATTGTAGCTGTACAGGCTTCCTCTGCATACAATACATTTTCAACAGTTCTGGAATAGAATAAACACAGCCGACATATAGTGTAAGAAAGGGAGATACTAGATCGGCTATACCGTGTAATATATTTATGTAGTATATGATAATTACAGGTTGCAACTGTGTATACATAGCCTCATTCTGTCATTCTATTTTTTTGCCATATATTTCTATCTAGTATAGTTCCCATTAGTTACTTTACGTACTTTATCACTCATTGATATTTGAATTCCAAGTGACATTGTTTATAATATCTCACCTCAGTGTTTACTCGATTCCCAAATTGTCTGTGACTCCTTCACTCCTGTATCCCAGATCATTCCCTCTGAGATCCAGCTCTGTCAGGTGTGTTGATGGGTTGATTTCAGAGCTGAAGCCAGAGCAGCATATCCTTTCTCTTTTACACTGCAGATGAAGACTAAAGAGAACATAGGCATTGCCAAACGTCAGATGAAATTTGTGCTGTTTCAGTTCAGTTATTTAATTCCATGCTTTTGTTTGAACTTCCACCCCATCATTCAAAAGCCTTCATGTATTTATGTTTTTCTGTGAAAGACTGGACTCACTCAGTCTCTGCAGTTTACAGCACTGATTGTTCAGTAAGAACAGATCTTCTTCACTCCAGAGCTTCCTAGTTTATTCTCACTCAGATCCAGCTCTATCAGTTTGAAGGATTTAAACAAAGAGCTGATGACAGAGCAGCACAGCCTTCCTCTGTAATACAGCTCTTATTCAGCCTGTAGAAGGAGAAAACAAAAGATCTAAATAACTTTGTATATTTAAACATTAATATATAATATAATATATATCCGTATGTTCTCATACAAAAGTCTCCCTCAAAAAGATAAAAACAGTTCAATAGGTAAACATAAACATCATTGTTACACAACCATCCGCCTCCAGCCCTAACTCTATGTAGAGTCCTTTCCTGGAACCTCTGGGTGAAGACGTGACTGTGACCTCACAACATCCACGTATCAGACTCTGCCTTGCCTGATTATTGATTAGTTTCACCTGTTTTTATGTCATGTGATTAGTTCAGTTTAGTATATAATCCAGGGCTTAGTTAGCCCACCTGCGAGGTATTGCTTTGATTCGAGCACCTGACGTTCTTTCCTGTGTTTTGGTTGTTTAACCCTTTCAGACCCTGCATCCATGGCATGACATCATGTGTTTTCTTCTTTTTTATGTCTTTTGCACATGACACCAATTGAGACCTGCTGTCCACCAGAATAGATGTTTATCGCCAATCAACAGCAGCTTAGCACTGCACTGGGGACAAAAATCATCACACACTGAGTAAGGCATGGCAGCACTCCAGCCAAGGAGCAGAGTAAGGGCTCATTGTACTAATTTTATCTGATTTAGAAACTTTTTTCCATCATGCTGTGATTTATTTCACTGTTTCGGGATAGATTGTGGATCAAAAGTAAATATCATTATAAATAACAATGTTAACACAGATTTTTTAATCTTGTTGTCATTACAGTGGGCGTGGTCTTGATGTATATTGGTCAGGCTAGTTTTTAGTGCTGCTAAAATTTTACTTTGCATCACAGTGTATACAGACATATACTGCATAATTAAGTGTATATTAAGATGCAAATATTCTACAGATGACACAACACTTCAGTGCGTTAGTTTAACTGACAGTGAAGCATCTCGAAATCAAAAGCTTGGCTAGTGGTGATGATAATCAAGTTGTAGACAGTGCAGACCTCTACAGTAGGTGAGTGAAAGTTTATCACTGTATAGTAAGATTGTTCTTAAAAACATCATAAACATGTATAGATATATAGCTCTTTTTTGTTGTTGATTCCAGGAGATGTCAGTGTGAGAGGTACCACTGATAGGGCATCAGATTTTTGTTGAGACTTGATGGACCATATGCAAATACGATGATCGTAAAGAAGCAACCAGATGTACATTCCCACGTGCACTGGGAAAACACATGTATACTGTGACAGTGCAAGGTCCACTACTGCTTCAATTTCCCACAACAAACTGCTTCAGGCAGCCACAGACATGACTCTGAGATATGGACTGGCACTCCTCAGTATGTCCAGTTACAGGACACAGTTAGGAGTAAAAATAAGCAAGCACTGAAACTACTGTTCAAATGCATGTTTTTCAAGAGTTCTTCAAAGCTTTTTCAATACGACCACTAGTTAGTGATCAGTTAGGGGCAACGTTTTTTCTCCTTGGTTAACTGTTAACGTATATTTATTTGAAAATAATCACATTACAAAACTTGGACATTATGTATAGAACTTTTAGTTTATGCCCGCAGGTTTGATTCCCAGGTTGACAGGTCCTTTCTGGAGTTTGCATGTTCTCCCCATGTCTGCGTGGTTTCCTCATACAGTCAGGCCAATTGGAGATGCTAAATGCCCCTAGGTGTGAGTGTGTGTGAATGTATATGTCTGTCTGTCTGCCCTGCGATGACTGCTTGACCTGTCCAGGTGTTTCCTGCCTTCACCCAATGACAGCTGGGATAGGCTCCAGCTCCCCCGTGACCCAGAAGGATAAGCGGTTAAGGTGTGTGTGTGTGTGGTGTGTGTTATCTTGATTTTAAGTCCATTACAGACAGATAATCTTATATTTTTTCCATCACTTGAACATTCGGGTATAAAAGGTTTTATTCTGGTCGTGATTTTCGTCTTTATTTGTAACTTTGCCTTTTGTCTTTCCCTTTTAGATTTTGTCTGCCTGGTTTTGTTTTGTGTTTGTTTCTGTAGTTGTATATTTTGCACCTATTTGATCTACCTTTTTTTAAGACAACTCTGAAAGTGATTCACTACTACAGCCTCCGTAGTACTAGTATCTGCACACATCTGACTCGTTCTGTCATGTTACAAACATAAAATATATATCAGTAATCTAGTGTAATGGTGTACATCAATAACTCCAGCCTATTCTGATGTTTAATTATGTTATTTTAAATGATCTCACTTCAGTTTCTGTAGTTTACAGTCAGGATTCTTCAACACGTCACAGATTGTCTCATCCAGAGTCTCCTAGTTATTCTCACTCAGATCCGCTCTATCAGGTGGGAGGGATTCGAACAATAGCTGATGATATAGAGCAGCACAGCTTCCTCTGTAATACTGCTCTTATTCAGCCTGAAAAGAGATAGTGGAGAAAGTTAATTTCAGAATATCCAAAGCACTACTTTAATTTATGTTAAAGTTTGTGCCATTCTGTATATTACTTATGCCCTGCAATGTTTTTTTGAACATTAAAAAATGTTATGAATGTGGGCGGCACGGTGGTGCAGTGGGTATCGCTGTCGCCTCACAGCAAGAATGGTCCTGGGTTCGATTCCCGGCTGGGCGACCAGGGTCCTTTCTGTGTGGAGTTTGCCTGTTCTCCCTGTGTCTGCGTGGGTTTCCCTCCGGGTACTCCGGTTTCCTCCCACAGTCCAAAAACATGCAGTCAGGCCCAGTGGACTTGCTAAATTGCCCCTAGGGTGTGAGTGTCTGTCTGCCCTGCGATGGACTGGCGACCTGTCCAGGTGTATCCTGCCTTCCACCCAATGACAGCTGGGATAGGCTCCAGCACCCACCACCGCGACCCAGAAGGATAAGCTGTTTTAGATGGTGTGTGTGTGTGTGTGTGTGTGTGTGTGTGTGTGTTTTGAATGTTCTTACAACAGTGCAAAATGTATTGTGCAACCCATAACAGACAAATACCAATACTGTATTTTTATTTTAGAAATGACACTTAAAATCCAAATTCATTAAACTACACACTTCAGTTTCTGAGTTCTGCAGTGTGAATCCTCCAGTAGATCAGAGATCTTCTCAGTTCTGAATCTCCTTGGATTTTCCCACTCAGATCCCAGCTCTCTCAGCAATAGGGTTCTTTCCTAGAACTTTAGTCAGTGAATCACAGACTTCCTCTGCAGTAGAACTTTTTAACAGCCTGTCAAGAGATAAAAGCTCACATAATGACAATTTTACAGACACAGTTTCTTAAAATCACTCTTTTACCTGTTTATTTCCCAGTGCTGTGCTTAAATATAGAACTAATTTATAAGCTACTGTGAAAGCGTTTAAAAGATGCTAATTTCTTAATAGGCCTGGCTGTTATTATTATTATTATTATTATTATTATGAATGTTAAATATCATTTATGACTTCTAAAACTGAAGTCATTGTCAGAAGCAAGTCTATGACAAACTTAATGACTCAATGACACAGTAGACTTTACATGATTTCATGATGACCAACAGTAGAACTGCTGAGCCTCTTTATTGGTAATGGATACACAAGAAAGGATATACTTGGATATGTCGTGTGGACCCACACTGGTAAATCTATCATCTTAGACATGCTTGGTGATAGGAGCATAAGCACAGGCCATGTGATTGATTCTCCTGATGAGACTGTAGAGTAAATGTGGTGTAAGGAATGAGTCTTTGCTGATTACCATACCTAGACTGGACAGCACATTCATAGTAACTGATGCTGAACAATAGTCTGTTCAAGACCAAGAGCAGTTGTAGACATTATAATAATGCTAAGGAAGTCATTCTGTTCTTGTCCAGTGGCACTGGATGAACATTCAGGTGGACTTTGCTGGTCAAACTCAACTTAATTCAGGCCGTCCCAGGAAGGTTGAACCTGGTATTTGATAAATTGCAACAAATGTAGGAACAGAAACATGATTTTAGCATCTATTCACTAAACATGGAGGACATGCTACTGGTGATAAGTGGGAAGTTGTGCCTATTTTGCTTCTCCTGCCAACTGAGAAAGTGTCACTCAAAGTGAATTTTTCTGACATCCTTGTTATTTATCATTCTGAAGACACTTCAAGAGGATTATGGATCATGAGAGCAGCTTGATCAAATGTCTCCAAAAGCATGAAGAAATGAAAAAAGTGCCAGCATGTAACTGGGATCCCATTACAAGATTCATACACTGACCAAGACCAAAGAATGACTGAAAGAGGGCATATAACAGGAAGTTGTTCCACAAAAGACCAGTCAAAAAGAATTTGCTGCTGCCAAAGAGATCAGGGTCAAAGGGTAGAATTGCTGTGACCCAATGCAAAGTGGAAAAGACATGAAATATGCTTTTTTTTCAAGTCAGATATTCTCTGTTGTCCACCCTCCTGTGCACCAAGTGGACATGTTTTCAATGAAGTCACAGCAACATATGGCAAGAACAGGACCGTTTGTACTGGAGAACATGACTCAATAGACACTGCTGAGGAAATGAGACAAAAGGTTTCAGTTTTCCTCACTTAGTATTGAGGAGTTGTTTATAAAGTTATTGTTATTCATGTTATGACATTTCTTGTTGCTGTTATGGTAAAATTTAAAAATGAAATTGTAAAATTATAAAAACAATATCGATTTAAAATTTATTGGGCTAATATTTTTCTAACATTTATACTGTCTAAAGCTCAAACCCTGTTTTGTGATGTTCTAGTATTATGTTAATTTAATGCAAGTTGTGAGTAAGAGTTCTTCATTTTTACAGTACTAAACTTCAAATATTGGGTATCAGTCCCATTAATCACTAATAATCAATAATAGTACTGACAGTGCAAAACAATTATCAGTCAGCTTATTCATTTAGAACTCTAATCATTCATTTATTTTATCAGCAAATAACAAAAGGTTTGTAAATGTATTTTGGACAGAATGCGGTACATAGAAAAAACATCTCCTGAAAAAGTAAACTCATTAATAATCAAATAAACACACTATGAGCTGTAGAAAACTGTTTGAGCATTGAGAGTTTTACATTTACAAGCTTTTTCCCTCATATTCAAAAAGAAACTAAAATATATACCCTAAACTATCTATCTCAGTGTCTTCAATTTACAGTTTGGATCCTCTAGTAGATCAGTGAGCTCCTTCACTCCTGTAGCTCCAGGATTGTTCCCTCTGAAATCCAGCTCTATCAGGTATGATGAGGGGTTTGATTTCAGAGCTGAAACCAGAACTGCATATCCTTCCTCTGTGATACTGCAGAATGAAAGACTGGAAAGAAAACATATGTAACTGTACTGAAACAGCATGATGGAAATGTGTGCTTTTAAATAGACTATATCCTATAAAATATGCTTCTGATTGCATTTTATTCCATCATACAAATGCCTTCAGCATTTAGTGGTCTTTGTGAAAGAACTAGAACTCACTTCAGTTTCTGCAGTTTACAGCACTGATTTTTCAGTAGAGTACAGATCTGCTTCACTCCAGAGTTTCCTAGTTTATTCTCATTCAGATCCAGCTCTATCAGGTGTGAAGGATTTGAACAAGAGCTGATGATAGAGCAGCACAGCCTTCCCCTGTAATACTGCACTTATTCAGCCTGCAGAATGAGAAAACGTATGCAAATTTTATATTAAACACACAAACACAAATATGTATATATACAGTCGCATTGTAACTGTCCAAAGAAAAACATGTTTCTCCAAAACAGTAACTTTACATGAGAAGGCAAAAATGTTCTTTACTTTTCAGTAAGTCAATGGAAAGAGATTTTTCTGAGCAATTTTGGTACATTTTTATTTTATTTCATGTACACATGCACATTGATAATGTTATTTTAAATCATATATATATATATATATATATATATATATATATATTAATATTACATTAAACTACACACTTGAGATTATTAGGTCTGCAGTGTAAATCTGCCAGTAGATCAGAGATCTTCCTCAATTCTGAATCTCCTTGTATTTTCCCACTCAGATCCAGCTTGCTCCGCAAGTAAGGGGTTTATTCCTAGAGCTTTAGTCAGAGAATCACAGGCTTCCTCTGCAGCAGAACTGCTCACGTCTGTAAAAAGGGGGAAAAACACATTCATTAGCATTTAAAAATGGCAGACACTACATATTATCAGACACATTACCCAGCATTGATTAGAGCAGCTTTCACAAGCTTAGATGTGAAAAAAAGCTTTTGACACTATGGTGGTTGAAAAGGCCTAGGATTAAGTATAAATGTTGCAGTAACAAAGGAAAAGGAAGGACTGAAACTTCCTTGTCCACAAGACTACTGTTATGCAGCTCAGTTAAGGTTTGTGTAACCCAACATATTCAGCAAGATGGACTGAAATAGAGGGGTGTCCAACAGCAGCTATGATCATTGATAGCAAACTAAAAAATCAAACGATAGATAAGAAAATCCATGGATTAACACCGCCATGAGAATTTGTGAGTTAAGTAGTTTACAAAACTCATCTTTGCTATTAAAATGTTGTGCATATGACACAGATTTTAACCCAAATAAATTTGAAGATAGATTTCAGGCCTGAGTCAAAAACAGCTTTCAAATTATACACACTTGACAATGAAACCTTTATGAGTTTTAATTCTTTGCAGAGAAAAATATGGTTTTGGGATCAAATGACTTTTACATCTACAAGTCTGGCACTACTTTAATCAAAAGCTTTAAAAACAATTGAAGTAGAAATTATGACTATTTTTGTCAACATGTAAATTGGAGGTGTGCAGAAAATTATTTGTTAATGATGAAATGTTAAATGTGAAATGTATGATTTACGTTCAACAGAAATGGGGAAAAAGGTGGGTACCACGCTAATTACAGTTGATGAATGAAATACAGTATACCAAATACAATGGGAATCAACTCATTCAAGCATGTGAAGAAATTGTTCTTGGGAAAATACTATGAGCTTTCCTATCACACCCTTGCAAAAACATCTGGGTACTGGTACAGGATTCTGGAGACACTGTGGAAAAAATGATGCTGACCATTTTCATGTTTTTTTAGGGGATGTGGGGCTCTTGCTCCCTTCTGAAAGAGGATACACAGAAATTTGGAAGCTATTTTTGAAAAGGACATTCATTTAAAGTTGTTTGTTTATATCTGGGTAACATTCCTTTCACATGTGAAAGAACAAGGATAGGAAATTGACTCTCATACTTTTAGTAGCGAAATAAAGGGCAATTACCAGGAAATGGTTAAATCTTGAGTAACGTACAGTGAATAAATGGATGGATAAATACACAATATCTACATAATGGAAAGCTCTCCACATCCCTCAACATGTAAAACCAGATTTGGGCAAAATGGATTATGTTAAACCCAAAAGGCCTAATTTTTTAAACCGAAGAATGTCTGAAGGTGTAATGTGTAATATATGTTTGTTTATATGTATATTTATAGAATGTAAGCTCCTCCTGTTCTGTTGTAATTAGTTTTGTTTTAAAGGAAGGTATTTCTAATTACTGGAAAAGCTTTGTCATAGACTTGGATTTGTGCACTGAGGATTTTTAGGCAGTTACTTTGGGTTTGCTAATCAGTTGCTAAGCAGTTGCTATGGTAGCCCAGATGTTGAAAAGGTGTTGCTAAGTAGTTGCTACAGTATTCATATCATTGTTAATTTGCTGATATGTGGCTGAGATGGTATTCCATGTTGTTTGCTAGGGGGCTGCAGGGGGATGCTGTGGTATCCCCAGAGCTTGCTAGGATGTTGCTAGTGGTTGATATGGTATTCCACATAGCTAGAAGGATGTTGCTATGTGATTGCAGTGGCATCCCAGATGGTTGCTAGGGTGTTGCTAGGTTGTTGCTATGGTAATTCACATGGTTGCTAGGGTGTTGCTACATGGTTGCTGTGGTATCCCAGGTGGTTGCTAGGGTGTTTCTAGTGTACTTGCATGATTGAAATATAAGTGGGGTGGATAACACTTCTGCCATTCATTCCTATTGGAAAAATATTAAAGAATCAATGAATTTGTAATGGGTAAGATTAACTATCTGGGCCCACCTCTGGTCTTGGTCATCTTCTTTCCAGGAGCATTAGTTCCAGTCCTAATCTAACACACCTGATTCAGTAAATCAGGCTTTTAGGAGCATCAGAATATTACAGCAAGGTGTTTAACAAAAATTCCATGGCAGTAAATCACCAGGACTGGACCTAGGCACCCTTTCCAAACCACTAATTTACTTTTTATGCAATAAAATCTGAACTGTCTCTAAGCACTGGATCAGAATCTCTAATAGTGTGGGTAGAAATGTCTGTTCATAAAAACAGAAATAAATACATATTTTAAATAAAGTGTGATTGTGAGTTTGACATTTACAAGGTCACAATCCTCAGAAGTCTTATTACAGTGCAGTGAAAAAGTATTTGCCCCTCACCTAATTTCTTCTATTTTTGCTAAATGGTCACATTAAACAATTTAGACAACCCACTAATTTAACATAAGATAAGACAACAAGGTAAAGACAAATGCAACTTTTAAATAATTATTCCATTTATTGAAGATTTATTCAAACCTATGATCACCCAGGTAAAAAAGTAATGCCCCTCTAAACTTAATAAGCAGTTGTGACACCCTTGGCGGGAACAACAGCATCAAACTTACGGCGAGTCTCTTACATTGATGTGTATTTGGCCCATTATAGAATTTTTAAATTTGGCTACATTCAAGGGTTTTTCAAGCATCAACTGTCCATTTAAGATCTAGCTTTTCAAAGGGATTCAAGTCAGGACTTTGACTCGGCCACTCCAAAACCTTGATTTTGTTTCTTTTGAGCCATTCAGGGGTGGACTTTCTTGTGTGCTTTGGATCATTGCCCTGCTGCATAACCCAACTGTGCTTAAGCTTCAGCTAACAAGCTGACTGGCAGACATTCACTTTCAGAATTTTCTGAGAGCAAAATTCATGGTTCCATCTATTATGAAAAGTTGTCCAGATCCTGGAGAAACAAAGCAGCTCTAGCCCATCACACTACCACTGCCATGTTTCACTGTTGGTATTAGCTTTATGCCAGTTGAAATGGGACCAATATCTTCCAAAAGGTTAATCAGTCCACAGAAAATTATCCCAAAAGTCTTGAGTGTCATCAAGATGGCAAATGCAAGATGAGCCTTTGTGTTCTTTTTGGTTAGCAGTAGTTTGTGTCATGCAGCTCTCCCATGGATGCTATTTTTGCCCCATTGTCTTTCTTATTATGTACATTGACCTGCTTTTTCACATAGGGCCAGGTAGAGCTGAACAGCATTTTACCTTCAGTAAATTAAATGCTCCTTTAAAACAGCATTTGTGTTTACTTGGGTTAAACTTTGAAGTGTGACAAATATGAAAAAATAGAAGTAATTGGGAAGGGGCAAATACTTTTTCACAGCACTGTACCTACCTCAGTGTTTTCAGTTTACAATTTGAATCCTCTAGCAGATCAGTGAGCAGCTTCACTCCTGTATCTCCAGGATCATTCCCTCTGAGATCCAGCTCTATCAGGTTTGATGAGGAGTTTGATTTCAGAGCTGAAGCAAGAGCAGCATATCCTTCCTCTGTTATACTGCAGTATGAAAGTCTAAAGAAAGAACAAAAGTCTCTCATTCTCAAGAGAATACAGCAAATTTCTTCCGTAGGTAAAATCTGTGTGTCATATGTCTACCATTCACCCTCTGTTGGTGTCACACTCAAAACATAATTGGGCCCACTCACTTTTACAACCATGCTCTTTGATTTGATAAAGACATCAAACTACAGTGACCACAGCTTCTTCCAACATAGTCCCACCCAATTCAAACACAAGCTTAAACAGATTAAGGAAACCTGTTGACACCCCTTCAAGACAATTTGATGAACTCACCTCAGTTCCTCCAGTTTACAGTGTGGACTCTTTAGTGCAGCAGAAAGCAGCTTCACTCCTGTGTTCTGTAGGTTATTACTACTGAGGTCCAGTTTAATCAAGTTAGAGGATTCTGAGCTGAGAACTTTGCACAGAGCTGAACAACTTTTCTCTGTAAGGTTACAGTTACTCAGCCTAGAAGTAGAATAGAGAGTTTTTATGAAAGATCATTTATAGAACAACTCAAAATACAAGTCATAGTATCAGTTGTAGTTGATATTATATCACTTGGAGCTGTGTTAGTACAGTGTAGGACCCAAGTGCAGGGTGTGCACTGACTACAAACAGGGTTGGAAGGAACAAAGACTCTTTTTTCTTTTGACAGTTCCATTTCTCCTTTTCTCTTTGCTGTAGAGCTGTTTGTATTTTTTCACTCATAACTCTCCTTTAATCTTTACTTTGCAAAAAGTTTCTCTTTTCTTTTTGTTCCTTTTTTTTTTTTGGTTTATCTTTTTTTTCTTATTCTGTTTGTTTTGTACTGTTTACAGGCTACCCCTGTACAAAGTGGAGCGTTTTCTGTGTGTAACTCTGGAGCTTATGTAGGCACTCCTTCAGCTGAGTTAAGGCAGTCAGCCTGCAGCATTCTGGGAGGTGGAGTCCCTGGTGTAGGGTGCCCTAGATGAGCGCCTCTGCTGCTGCCCTCTGCTGGGAACAGGCAGCACTGAGCAACCCTTCACAGTAGCTTTGGCTTTGCTCAGTGAGAACATAATTACATTGGACTCGCAATTACAGTAAAGCCTTAGAATCTATTAGTTGATCAGAATCAATGTATTGTCATACCCCAACACATAGTATGTACAGAACAAGAGTTCAAGAGTTCAGCTCAGAATCCAGTTGCTAAGATGTTAAAATCAAACTTCTAAACATTTCTAGCAGATCTAACTCTGAATAAATCAAAATGCTAAAGATGAAACTGATAATAACAAAGCTGGTAGTGAAATTTGCATCTGGTAATGTTACAAAATACCAGGCACATACAGTGCACGTGGAAAAGCATTCACACAATCACCACCTACAAATCTCAACCACATGCTTGTATTAGTGGCACCTCCTTCCTAGACAGGGTTTATAATCAACCTATGCAAGACTGCTTGACCTGAAAACACACCAGAACGTGTAATCAGGGAATGTACAGGCCAATTGGCAGTTATCCTCAGACATCCTCAACATCTCTGAGTCAGACTGTCATCCCTGAATGCTTCAAAGTGCAGAAGACATCAACTATGATCCAATTGAATGATTACTGCCCCATCGTACCACAGAATAGACAGAAACACCTGTGGATTTTTAATATCTGAAGCAAGAGTGGACATTTACTTTCTCCTTTCTCTGAAGATGAAAGCTTTAAGTACTGTTTTGTCTGATGGGGCTGTTTTGTCTACCAGGTCTTGAAGGTGGTTGTTAGAAGTTCCATTTTCTCTGTATCTCAAGGAAACTCCTGGTTTTTAATTGATATTGCTTTGACTCACTTCTTCACAATGCATGTGGTTTATCTTATATCTAATCTTCTCATAAATATCTCTTGTAGTCATTTTACATGCTTATGAGGGAGAAATGTGTGAGGCAGCTAAGGTGAGTTTGGGTAGGTGTTTGTGGGAATCTGTTTGAAGAATGAATTCTTTGTGAACAGGTTTTTTTGGGAGGACAATGTTGTATTTTTCTGGTTTTAGTATTGGATGGATGAAGAGTTAAAGCATCAATAGGTGCACAAAAGTAAAGAGTGTACACATTAAATACTGATAAATTTGTTATTATAGTTATTATAGTTATAAGACCCAAAGGCCAGCTTTACTAAGGAGCTAAAAAAAACCTGTTGCTCATGCTAAAGTAAAGTGTGTGCTGCTGGTTGTAGTTTGCGCATAATTTACTACGTCCTGTTGTTTAGGAGGTGACAGGAAAATTGGCTAATTTGAATACTTTGTAGTTTTATTTTAATTTATTTTTATTTTTACAACAAACCTCTGGCTCCCTCAGAATTGAAATGATGCTCACATATTTATTTCTTCTTATATCACCCTCCAACAAATAATGTTTACTCAATGATGAACTTTATTAAAGAAAGTGAGTGGATGTGAGTTAAAGGACTATATAAGCTACATACAATAACAATATTTGTTCTCTCTCATGATTCTCTCATGATCGTTGACATGCTGGGTGTCACGCTTTTTGTTCATTCTCAGACTTTTGGTTGTTTTAATTGTATTTATTTTCTTTTTGGGGATTTCCCAAACTTTTATCTTTTAGGAGCTGACATTTGCCTCCTCTTTCAGAAATTCCCAGCTCCTTTAGAGAGATTTTCTTCTTTCTCTCAATTTTCCTCTGTCTGGTTGTAAAAGCATTCTGTGTGGATCTGTATTTTGGCACCTCCAGTATTCAAATTAGCCAATTCAGTCAGCAAATATGACACATATTAGCATATGGCAGAACAAATCTTCAGATATAATGATATGTCTCTTAAAGATGTAGTGATGTGTCTCTTAAAATTGTCTTTCCTGTGATACTTTATGGTTGGGAAAGCTGGACAATACCAAATCAGTACAGGAAAAACTATTGATACTATTGCAGGAAAAATACTGATACTTTTGAACTTTGATGTTGGCAAAGACTTTTGACAGTACCTCAGTACAAATAGATCCCTGACCAAATTAAGCCTTACCTCTCATTTGAAACCCAGATTAACAAACTAATGCTCTTGTTATGGAAATATTCAAATAACAAATTTACTGTAAAAGACAATTATGCTTGTATCATTTGGAGGTACAAGAAAAGATGAAAAAAGGCCAGTAATGAGATGAACAGAGACAATCAGAGGAAAGCTAAAGCAGCCATTAAGAAGTCTAAAATCCTAAAAAGAAGACAAAATTTGCTGGAGGAAAACTATGCATCTGGTTGCCCAGAGCTGGAGGTGACTTGATGGCACCTTGATTTTTATTTTTTTACTAGATGTGTTTTGTTTTAATGTTTTATTAAGCTGTGTGGAGAAACTACTTACAGAGCTGATGTGGCTTCCTTGACCACCGGCAGCAGTCTAATAAGACACTCCTCTGATCCGATGAACTTATTTAAGTCAAACTCATCCAGCTTTTCTTTGGATGTCAGCAGCACAAAGACCAGAGCTGACCACTGTGCAGGTGAGAGTTCAGCTTCAGAGAGACGTCCTGAGCTCATGTAACTCTGGATCTCTTTCACTAGAGAATCATCATTTAACTCATTCAGACAGTAGAAGAGATTGACTGATCTCTCTGGAGATGGATTTTCCTTAAACTTTGACTTTATGTACTCAACTATGTCCTTCTGGCAGTCAGACCTGCTTCCTTTCTGGGTCAGCAGACCTCGAATGAGCTGCTCATTAGACTCCAGAGAGAGACCCAGAAGAAAGCGAAGGAAAAGGTCCAGGTGTCCATGGTCACTCTTCAAAGCCTGGTCTACTGCAGCCTTGAGAAAATCAATGACTTGTGTTTTCTTGCTCTCCTGTGGTGTGGACTGATGGTCTAAAACATTCTTGTTGTCATTTCTGTGAGAAATGTATGCAAATAATGCAGCAAGGAACTCTTGAATGCTGAGATGTACAAAGCTGTAAACTGTGCCAAGAAATCTGACTGTCTCCTGAGTACACAGTCCTGAGTACACTGACATCTTACTGGGGTCAATGCCACATGTATCTAAATCCTCTCTATAGAAGATCAGATTGCTCTCTTCCAGGTGATGAAAAGCCAACTCTCCCATTGACATAATGCCTTCTTTGTCCCAGGGTACATCCGAATCATTATTTCCAGTGTACTTCAGGTTCCCCTGTATGGTCTGAAAGATCAGAAAGCAGGTGTACATTTCTGTCAGTGTCTTTGGTGTTTCTTTATTCTTTCTTTTTTGCAAAATTTCCTGAAGTACATTTGCAGAAATCCAACAGAAGACAGGGATGTGGCACATGATGAACAAGCTTCTTGATTGTTTAATATGATCAATTATTTTCTCTGCCAGGTCCTGATCACTGATTCTCTTTCTGAAGTACTGCTCCTTCTGTGAGTCATTGAAGCCACGTAACTCTGTCATTCGGTGAATAAACTCTGCAGGGACCTTTGCAGCAGCTGCTGGTCTAGTGGTTATCCAGATCAGAGCAGAGGGAAGCAGATTTCCCTTGATGAGGCTCGTCATCACAGAGTCCAGTGGGGCTTCTTCTGAGATGTTGTTCAGGGTCTCATTTGTCTGGAATCTCAAAGGAAGTTGACATTCATCCAGTCCATCAAAGATGAACATGACTTTGTGCTCATTCGATAATGTCAATCCTTGTGTTTCAGGGAAGAAGAAATAGATGATGTCCATCAAACTCTGACTTCCTTTCTTCAGGTTCAGTTCTCGGAAGGGAAGTGGAAAGATGAACTGGATGTCCTGATATTCTTTACCTTCAGCCCAGTCCAAAATAAACTTCTGCGCACAGATTGATTTTCCAATACCTGCAACTCCCTGAGTCAGAACAGTTCTGATGCGCTTGTCTTCTTCAGTTGAAGGTTCAAACATGTCCTTGCATTTGATTTGCACTTCTTGCTCCATTTGATTAGTGTCTCTTGTTACATTGTTTTTTTCAATGAGTCTCATTTCATGTTCTTTGTTGACCTGTCCAGCACCACCTTCAGTGATGTACAACTCAGTGTAGATCTTATTTAGAACAGTGGACTCTCCTTGCTTTGCAATTCCTTCATGTACATGATGACACTTTTTGCGCAGTTTAGCTTTGAGTGCATACTGTTGAATTCCAATCAGTTCATCTAATTAAATAGTTAAAAAGACAACAGAGATAATTAGAGAATGAACCACTTTGTCTGATGATATAAAGAATGTGTAAAATAAATGTATCTGTAGCTTGTGAATAATAACAATTGTGTAGTAAAAAAATCAAAGCTACCACTTTCATTTACATTTTTTTCCAACAATTACATATAAATTTAGGTAATGCCACATATTGTCAGCTCTTACTTTGCAGTGCATCAGCGAGTTCCTTCTGTTCCATCTTCTTCAAGAAGTACTGTGTCATATTAAGAACTCCTTGTCTTAAATTCCACTTGTCTTCCTTCACATCTCCACAATATTTTATGTCTTTTTTTGTTAGATGTTTTTTATAGATTTCCAGCTCATCCTTTATGAACTTAAAGATTTTTTTCTCAAGCTCCTGAGGACAAAATATAGAGATACTCAAAATGATACACATCATTCAAATAATTTCACATTGTTTTAAAAGCATTTTTATTTTAAAAGCACAATTTTCTGTTTGGCCAACTTGCTTAAAACACTAACATGTAACACTAGATTTGCTGTCTCAAGACAGAGGATCACTTTTTACCAAGCTGGGATTCAACCAGTCAGGGACAGCTTTCTGGTGGAGTCAGACACAGTGGGTCCTCTTCAGATATTTTTTTTTTCTTTATGACATTTTTTCTATATATTTACAGTCAATGACTTCCTTTTTTTCCTGTGAAAAATAAGCCACTCACCATATAACTGTATACCTGGGACTGTGTATTTCTTGGGTGACATTCTTTTCATATTTTTTTCATGTGGGTTCTTTTAGTTTTGTGAGAAATGATTGAGCCAGCCCCTGTGTCTGGCTGTTTGGTACTGTTTCACTTTTAGATGAAAATAATCAAATCCATTTTATTCTTTCAAACATAAACCATCCTGACCATATCTCTCACACTGCCCATATCCTATTATGAACTATGGCAGAGCAAGCAGTGTTGGGGGTTGGAACAGTGTTCAGTGTTCAAAGAAAAATTAAAATTTGAATCATGATGATACCAATATTTCCTAGTGCACCATGGCTGCCTACTGTATGTTTAAAGACATTAACTGGAAAGAATAAGTACAGAGATTATTAGAGGTTAAGGAATTAGCCAATGCTAAGTGAGTCTTGTCACGATTGAGGGAGCTGTGCTAGACAAAGCCCAGTTAAAGTAACAGTTACTTTGGGGGCTAAAGTGGGCCATCTTGTAGGATTTCACACACTTAGCTTATTGAACTCCAGCAAGAATGTTCAATGAGTTAAATCCCTGCTAAAGGAGAATGAACACAGAATATGTGCATACAAAGTTTGAAACATCTTGTGTTGCAGTGAAAGAGCATAATGAATCTAATCATCCATTAGAGATTAACTGTAGAACAGAATTGAACCTGGAGATTCTGGAGAACATAAGTCGCCAAGTGAGCAAACTGACCCAGGAGGTAATTAGGGAATGGAACCTATTTCTGCAAGTACATAAATTTGTAGTTCCATCTACTTCGGGTCCCTGTCAGCCTACAATTACCGATGCTGGGTGAAGGAGAGCATATTCAACTAAAAACATGTGAGATGGTAATGCCTAGGCAGTATGCAACTGAGATCCAGGACATTAAATACTTTAGATCAGGTTTGACCAAACACATTTTGTTAGACTTTACCCTCTGTTGGATATTTTAATTAAAAAAATGCTAAATGAATTGAACAAATAGATACTCGCTTTTAAGCCACTTGGATGAAGCAATGCGACAGCAGTCATAAACTGAAGGACCAAGCTGAGCTACATGGATGCTTCAGTTTATGACTACTGTTACTGAAATGGCAAAAGGTTTGGACTGTGCAAGACTGGGACTGGAATATTTCTTGGATTTTGTACTTTTTATGCATTTTTATGTGTTTTCTTCTAGCTTTTAACTTATCAAATTAATATTTTATTAATGTTTAAGGGTTACATTATGCATTTAAATAGTACTGACTACATTTTTATTGTTCATCAAATACCATCCAAGTGCATGTGTATTTATGTGAAGCAATGTGGTGTGCAACACCAGTGCTCTGAAAAGGTAGCCCTGATCCTATCCAGATGTTTATGTTTTTCCTTCCCTGTGTGGTCATCCAATTATCCACTCATCAACCTTTACAGATAATTGAATATCAAAAGTTGTTGGTGGGCAATTCCTAGACTTTAGAGTCTTAGTTTTCTTCCACCTTTAACTTGGAAATAAATATTTGTGTGTTTTACTAAGGTACACAGACCGTGAAAATCAACTCTCTCCTCCTATTATTTTATTTGCTACTTTCCTTTTTCTTGATCCACAACATTTGCTTCGATCTCATTCTTTTATTTTTATTTATAAGTTTGTGTACTTGTAAACTTAATAACAAATATATAGCAATGCACTAGCTGTTAAAATGAAAACGAAACTTTTTTCAGCTGTTACTTGAAGCCAACAAGAACAACATTCACAAGTGCTTAGGTAGATTTCATGCAGTGCTCATGAAGATGGATGACTTATGAAAACCATTCATAGGAAATTACTAAATATACTTTGAGTCTTACATTAAAGATGTTCTTCAGATGTTCTTTACTCTTCTTTTGAAGCTTGTCCGTTGTCACAGCAGACTCTGACCCCGTATCATCACTGCAGTCAAAATATACAAGAAATTAAAACATTTAAAAAACACATATAAAGAGAAAAAAACATTTGACATCAAAGATTAATCTGCATCATTTATGAAGCAATATTACTATGCTTTTGTTCTTGGCATTATAGACTAACTACGTCATGTACGAATCAATATTATAATGCTTTTTTCTTTGTACTACAGACTAACTGCTTCATTTATAAAACAATATTATGCAATTTTTTTCTTATTTTTGCTTAACAGTTTTATTTCCAGTTTGTTAGATATTTATGGTATTTACTGATTAAATGAACAAGAAGCAGATAAAGGAATACCTTTCCTGAAGGACTGATGCTCCTTTGAAGTTGAGAGGGTCTATCATTGACTGGTCACTCTTCAAAGACACACAGCTGGACACAGGAAAGTCTGATCTTTCTTTAGTTCCACTAAAATCAGAAAGAAAACTGTGTTAGCAAATTTATTTCATAAAACATGCTGATTTTCAATGCAACTTCTTTGAACCCATTCAGTTATTTCCAT
The DNA here is from genome assembly GCF_904425465.1 of Colossoma macropomum. NCBI lineage: Eukaryota > Metazoa > Chordata > Actinopteri > Characiformes > Serrasalmidae > Colossoma > Colossoma macropomum. The sequence goes on along the minus strand of NW_023495609.1, from coordinate 21,004 downwards.
ATTTAATTTATTGCTCGTATTGGTCCAATTTTAAGTTGCTTTATAGATTTAATCTTCCTCAGCAGCGCAGCCTCATCTTCCTCAGCACTCCGGCTTCTCTTCTTACACAGCACTCCTGTTCTTTATCTTCCTCAACAGTGCTGCTCCTCATCTTCAATATTCATCTTCTTCGATAAACTCACTCCTTGTTTTCCGCAGTGCTACTGCTCACCATCTTTACTTACATTACTGTGACATTACAGACCAACTGCATCGTTTATGAAACAATATTATGCATTTTTTTATTGCTTGACAGTTTTCTAGTTTGTTGTTGTAGACATCAAAAAGGATATATATTTACTGATCAGAATGACCAAGAGGAAAATAAAAGATCACCTTTCCTGAGAAACTGATCCTCCTTTGAAATTGAGAGGATCTATCATTGACTGGTCACTCTTCAAAGATGCACAGCCGGACACAGGAGAGTCTGATCTTTCTGCCGTACCACTGACAATCAGAAAGAAAATGTTTTAGCAAATTCTATTTAATAAAATGCAGTGATGCATTTTGCATGCTTAAGACATCTTTTGAAACCATTACACTGGACTTCAAAGCAAGAGCTCAAATTCATTATATAAAAAAAAGAAAACAACTAAAGCTAAAATAAAAATCATACAGAATGGAAAGAATAATGACTTCGTTACATATTTGTGTTTGTTTTGCTGTTTTAATTATGAACTTGGTCAACAGCTGTTTTTAAAGACTAAGTTTCAGTTGAATTGTATTTGTACAGTAACAGACTCTCTACTGCATGTAGAATCTAATATGCATGTTGTTAGAATGAGTAAGAAAAAGATAAAGGAATACCTTTCCAGAGAGACTGATGCTCCTTTAAAGTTCAGAGGATCTATCATTGACTGGTCACTCTTCAAGGACACACAGCTGGACACAGGGGAGTTTGACCTATTTTTAGTTCCACTAATATCAGAAAGGAAGCTTCGTTAGTATTTTATTTAATAAAATACACTGATTCACATTGTAATGATTCACATACTTTCTAAACCTGATAGAATTTTAAATATTTCAAATCAGTTATGTCGTTTCATACCAGTTTCTTCTATTTCCAAATCACATCATACATTAAAAATGTAGTAAGATTATCCTGGTATGCATAAACAGTAAAGTGTGAAGTCAAGAGGCAACTTGAAACGGCACATTTGTTTAAATATCAAGTATACTGGCCAGTGCACTAACTAACCTGGCTGAAGTTTAGTAAGGTACAGATCACATTCTTTAAAAATTACTAAAACTTAGGCTACGTTTACACAGCAGGTAAAAGTGGCCCGAATCTGACATTCTCACCAAATCCGATTTTTTTGTTTGGCTGTTCACATTATCTTTTAAATGTGATCTGTATGCGACATCAGTCTGAACAGATCAGCTCCTAAACTGACCCGCATGCGCAAAACAACAGAGCTTCACGCGGCTCGTCCAGAGGTAAACAATCATGACGGTCAGTGAACGCCTGTCGCTCCCAGAGCTTCAGTTTCGTCTTCGCCAGCATCACAGGAGCGATTATGAAGTTCCAGTGGTTGACAGCTGGACTCATCACCCACAGTGTGCTCGAGTTCGCGGTAAAAAGGGCGCGTTATTCGGTCACGGACACTTCTTTGGATCGTGACCTCAGATTCTTTAAACGCTGCATCCTCGGTCTCCTCCAGCCGCGTTCGCCCGTTTAGTTCGAAACCTATTTGAACACAGAGCGGCTGCGATGAGTTTCTTCTATTTTTTGGTACGGAAACATCAGCCTAAATGTTAATGAGTCTCAGAAGCGCGAAAATATGACGAAGCATCTCAAAGCGTTTTTTGCTGCTTACACAGACACACAGATCACAGACACATCTGTGTCACATATGAGGAAAAAGATTGGATTTGGGCCACTTTTACCTGCTGTGTAAACGTAGCATTATTATCCAGGCATTTTAAGCTGTTTCGCCTCTTCCCTTTGAACATCACATTTACTGCATGCAGCTCTTCAATTCTTTCCATCAGGCAGTAATATGGTTTTTCCATAATAAAGGGTTCGTTATTTGAAGTCTTGTTGAACCTGACAGGTTTTTAGTGTGTTATTATGCTAGCTGGCACAATGCAATGCAATGCTTGCAGATAATAAGATGACCATGCTAAAATTAAGCCTTATGGTGTCTGACTACTGGAGTAATATGTTATACCAACCACAGATCCACAGAATGAAAATGGGTCAGTAAGAGGAGATAAGTCAGAATAAAGGGCCTCGGTGTTGTATATGATTACCTTTTGATCTCACAGCGCTCCTCTGGGAGACTCATTTCAGAGGTTATGATTCCCTCGCCATTATTTCACAAAGGTAAACATATGCAGGACCTCAGTGATCAGCACAAACTCCACTGCCTACATACAGCCATTCAGCTCCATCTAGTGGAAAAATAACAGAAAAACATGAAATGGTCCAGATTATTATGAGACGGTCCAGTGGTGTAATTGAGCATTATGCATTTCTAAATATCAGCTCTTTTAAACTAATATAGTTTTATAATTACCTAACAGTTATTATATTAGTTTCTGCAGTTTAGTGGGCTAGTAGTAGTATTCAGAACAAGGACAAAATTCTAAACTCAAAACTAATAATAAAATCACTGATGTCAATATAAAAAAAATATGGTTTGTAAGGGTGTACATTTACACACACACACACACACACACACACACATATATGTATAATCAACAAGTACAAGCCTATTTCCAAAAAATATTGGGACACTGTGTAAAATTTTGAATAAAAGCAATGCAATGATGTGCAAATCATGTAAACCCTATATTTAATTAAAACTACAAAGACAACACATCAAGTGTCTAAACTAAGACATTTTATTGTTTTTGGAAAAATATATGCCCGTATTGAATTTGAAGCCAGCAACGCATTTCAAAAAAGTTTGGACGGGGGCAACAGAAGACTGGTGAAGTTGTGTAAAACTAAAAAACACCTGGTGGAACATCTCACATCTAATTAGATTAACTGGTAAACAGTAACATTGGGTATAAAAGAGCATCTCGGAGAGTCTAAGTCTCTCAGGAGTAAAGATGAGGAGGGGTTCACCACTCTGTGAAAGACTGCATGATCAAATAGTGCAACAATTCAAGAAAAACGTTTTTTAATGTATGAAGACCTTTTGTTTTTCATCATCTACAGTACATAATATCATTAAAAGATTCAGAGAATATGGAGAAATCTCTGTGTGTAAGGGACAAGGCCAAAAAACAGTATTTGCTGGTCGTGATCTCTGGGCCCTCAGGCAGCACTGCATTAAAAACAGACATGATTATGTAGAAGAAATCACTGCATGGGCTCAGAAACACTTCTAAAAACCACTGTCTGTGAACACAATTCATCACTGCATCCACAAATGCAAGTCTAAAACACAAAGAAGAAACCAAATAAAAACAGGATCCAGAAATGCTGCTGCCTTCTCTGGGCCTGAGCTCTTTTAAGATTAACTGAAGTAAAGTGGAAAAGTGTCCCATGGTCCAATGAATTAAATTTGAAATCAGTGTTAGTGCACATGGCATGGGTGACGTGCACATCTGTGAAGGCACCATTAATGCTGAATGATATATACATGTTTTGGCAACATATGCTGCCATCCAGACGACGTCTTTTTCAGGGAAGGCCTTGATTATTTCAGCAAGACAATGTAAAACCACATTCTGCATGTATTACAGCAGTACGGTTCTGTGTTAAAATAGTCTGGGTGCTAAACTGACCTGCCTGCAGTCCAGACCTGTCACCCATTGAAAACATGTGCCCACTATGAAATGAAAAATATGACAAAGGAGACCCCGAACAGTGCAGCAGCTGAAACCTGTATTAGGCAAGAATGGGAAAACATTTCATTTTCACATTGTTAAACGAAGAGTTGAAACACAGTAGTAAAACTGCCCCCGTCCCAACTTTATTGGAATGTGTTACTTATATGAAATTCAAAATGGGCATATATATATTTTGAAAAACAATAAAATTACTTATAGTTACAGTGCATGTAGTGTTTATATAGTGTTATGTTGTCAGGAAGTGTTCAGGGACAGTATATGAATGTGCACCAACAGCATTTACAGCCTAAATGTTTAGAAGTGTCAAAGTTAGCACTGCAAAATCAACTGAAATGAAAACAAATGTATCATTGAACATGTTAAGAGGTCTGTGAACTACTCCAGCCATCCTGAATTTAAGCTAACAACTTTTTTGGTAGCACTTTGGTAGTACATTTAACATATGGTACTCAAATATGTAGTAAAGTAATTACTGGTACATATTTTGCTTGTACATATTAACGTATGTAAAACTGCCAGCAGCCAATTGCACTAGCTGTTCATAAGTTTAATGTAAGGGCCCAGCCTGCCCCGAAGGCCACCAGCAAAGGGCAACGGCGGCAAGGTGCCCAGCCTGCAAGGTGCCATAAGTTCAGGGAACTCCAAATCCCAGAAGCCCTCGGGCTGATTAGGCCCAACCTGACACACCTGTGGACTCCTCTACTTAAGGCTGTGGCAAACAGCAGCCCTTTGTTACACCTTTCTAGGGTGACCAGTATGGTACGCAGCCCAGGTGGGTAGTTAAAAGAAAAGAAAAGAAAAACAAAAAGAAAAGAGGGCAGGAAAAAAACAAAAGAAAGTAACTGCCCCAAAACTACTTAAAAACCACAAAAAGCCTTGATCTACAAATGGTTCCAAGCCATATAAAAGGTGTTTGTTCCACTAAGAGCAAACAGGAGAAACATAGAGTCTGCCTTCCCTTCATAATTACAGAGGAAGTTATTTCTGTCTTCTGATTCTCTTTTAGGGTGGCAGCGTGGCAGGGTGGGTAGCGCTGTCGCCTCACAGCAAGAAGGGCCTGGGTTTGATTTTCTGTGTGCATGTTTGCATGTTCTCCCCGTGTCTGTGTGGGTTTCCTCCCACAGTCCAGAGACATGCAGTCAGGCCAATTGGACATGCTAAATTGCTCCTAGGTGTGAATGTGTATGTCTGTCTGCCCTGCGATGGACTGGCGGCCTGTCCAGGGTGTATCCTGCCTTCCGCCCGATGACAGCTGGGATAGGCTCCAGCTCCCCCCACAACCCAGAAGGAAAAGGTGTGAGTGTGTGATTCTCTTTTATTTCACTTTTCTGGTTCAGCCTTTGTTTGAGCTGCTTTCAGCATTTCCTTTGTTTGGGGTTTTTCCTACCTCAAGGATTGTCTGTGCTTCCCACTGGTGCAGCGGTAACTCCACGGACCGCCGATCAGTACATCGGCAGTCCGAGCCTGGCTCTGGGTCATATCAACTCCGATGTATCAGATTCACATTCCATTGCCTCAATAAATTTATTTAACACCTTTTCTCATGGGTTTTCCTCTTTGCACTTGGGTCCACCTCCCTGCCATCCCATAACATTCAAATGTTGGCTAGCCATGACATGAATGCTTAAATTCAGGTTTCTGCATTAATACATCAAAACAAATTGCACTACACTGGTTAATATTTTAGAGCTGCAACAAATTGATGTTTTCAAGAACATCAACAAAAATGTGTTCACAACAAATCTTGTTATTGATTATATCTATCTACAAGCACAGGGTTATGCAGTCAATGTTATCTAAATTTGAAAAGACATCAATTTCTTATTAAAAAGGTGCTGAAAATATATAATTTCAATCATTTCATAATTAGCAACTTTTTTCTTTGTTTTTCTAGTATTATTAGTATTATTATATTATTATTGTTATTATTAGTATTATTATTATTATTATTATTATTATTATTGCTTACTTTATTTTAATACTGCTATTATTGCTATTATGTTTGTTTTTTTAAAGTTTGATTATTATTATTATTATTATTATTATTATTATCGTTACTGTTATTATTATTGTCGTTATTATTATTATTATTATTATTATTATTGGCATCCAACGTTTTGCCCCAACTTACAAATGTGAAAAAAACCTTTCACATGTTTAAGCATATAATTAAAGTTGCTTTAAGTACTAAGAATTTTCACTTATCTATAAATTATCACAAAGAATCTCACTTTGTGTCAGATTCCATAAAATCTTTTGTAGGATTTTTATAGGTTGTGGTTCAAACATGATTGTTTCAGTTATTTTATGTGTCCAACTTCTTCTAACCTTAGATAATAATCAGACGACAACAGAGAAAAAGAACAAACAACAATACAATAACACAATGCTGTCGGTAGTGTAGTATTACATTATGTAAAATATCGACGTAAATCGTTAAAATAACTGGATAAATCATTATATTTTAATATTTTAAAATATTTTAATATTTAAAATTATATTTAATCTTTTATATTATATTTTATTTAATAATTTAAGAAGGCGCTCAGTTCAGTCTAGGCCTAATTAATTGTTCTGTTAATGATCCAGATACTGAGTTCACTGCTGTGTCTATCATTCTTACCTTTCCTTTGATCTTCTGCGTCAGAGCAGCTCGCGCTCCTGTGTGGACTAAAGTACACTGTATCTACACAGAGTCGGTCACATTACAGCCTCTTAGGGATTATATTAGTCCTGTATCTGAGTTCCTGTCTGAGTAAATGTTCAAAGATAAGCACTGCAGGAAAACCGAGCAGCTCCTCTAAACCAGCTCAGTTTCACTTTCGGTTTTAGGCACGTGACTCTGGAGCTTTTCTCCACCAGCGGAAACAGAAGAATCAGCAGAGCAGAGAGACACACGTTCTCCACTCTGCTGTTTGAGATAAAGTTCAGTTTTTTATCTAATGATTTTTTCCAAAAGCTGCTGAGTAGAAACGGCTGCTGACCCGCCATGTTCATTACTGAACATAGATTATAGAACTGATTATAGAACTTAAATACGAAAAATAGGAAAAAGGAAAGATACATAGATTTAACAGCGTGCTGTTTTAATGACCGTATCACATCACTGAGTCGACATCTGGACCTGTGTCCATCTTTATTTGTTGCCTCTTTATCATGTAACATATTTAGTTCACTCAAGATAAAATGGTGGTGAAATTTCCCCACATTTACCCATTACTGGACAAACTGTAATGCTGTATAAGCAAAAATCAGTCAGACATACAATAAAATTTACAAAAATTCTTTCTAAAGAGAGGAGAACTGAAGTTCTAGGTAATATGCACTTTTATGTACACTCTCAAAAGGGGTTCTATACAGTACCAAACAGGGGTTCTTTGGCTTGTAACAATAGTGGAACCCTTTTTTGGTGCTGTTTTCAGGAAGAGTTCTATATAGAACCATCTACAACACATGATCCATCAATCTGAAGAACACTTACACAATGCAGAGAACCCTTAAATCATGTAGAGGGTTCTTTGAGTGTTCATTGTTCTATGTAGAACCATTTTCTTTACTAAAGAACCCTTGAAGAACCATCTGTTTTTTTTAAAAAGTGTAGAAGGTTACCAACAAAGCAGTGTTGCCTGGTCAGTAGCCCCACATGAAAAGTGAAAGTGTTGTGATAATTGGATCTGTATGTTCCAGAATCTAAATATGATATATTGTAATATACTGTTTATTTTAATGTTTAGGATTTTTGCTTGGAGCAGCAGCAGGATTTATGCATTAGGTCTAAGTTATATATGAAAAAAATCCTCATTACAAATATTATGAAATAAATTAGCACTGTAAATCTTTACCATCTGAGGTGTGTTTTCAGTAACCACTCAGTTTCTCACCTCAGCTAAACAAACTGACTGAAGTCCAGCTCTCCTGAGCTGAGATTTTATGGGAAAATGAATGAACCTGCCTGATGAGGTTAATGAATAACTACTGTGATAATAACTACTATAAGCTTCTGTCTGATCAGAGTAACATTTAATGATCTCCCTATTGTTTCTTTAGTTTGTAGACACTGACAGAAACAATAGGGAGATCATTAAATGTTACTCTGATCAGACAGAAGCTTATAGTAGTTATTATAACAGTAGTTATTCATTAATTTCTGACACTCACTCTGTGTCAGAAATCACTTCTTTGTTTCATCACTTAGTTTCACCCTTAGTTATATGAGGTGTTCTCGCTTGGTTAGAATGAAAACCCAATCCCTGATTTATATCATAGCAATTAACTCATTACGGAGTTAAAAACTCTACACTTTTTCTGATTTTCTACCTCATATAGTAAATGTGAAATGTTGGTTGTTTTTGTAAAAGCTCTAATTAGCATAAAAAGAATGAAGAAATCCATGTGCCCTCAATTTATTGCTGGATTTTACAGAATAATGTACATTTTCATATTCCAGAAAATCAGCCCTTTGATGTATGATTTGTACACATGCAATACAATTAGGTTTATAAATATTTTGCATATCTCTGAGCTAGGTATAAGCTCATTGATTATTTGCAACAAAATAATCATTAGCTATCTCTAAATTTGCATAAATGATCTTGAATAATTTTGTGCATAAAAATAGCTCTAAAGTGCTGTTATATTCAGCCTTGCTTGTCTAATTTGCTAACTAGTTATCTGCAGCTACCTAGACAAATTTGGTTCCTAGCAGTGAATCAGTTCCAATAAATATAATTTTACCATAATAAGAAGCAGGACTGTAAAAAACACAAAAGAAACACTCTGATATACAAGACCTGAAAATAATGATCTTAGATATTAACATTTTTCCTCCTATTGCACTCCTCATGTCAGATTTTTAATAAATACTTTATCATTAACAATACATATTAGAATTAATCAAATCTGACCAAATTGAATACATTTAAAATGAAACAGATTTTATTCTTCAATAGACTTCCACTACAGTGTCAACAATAGAAAACGAGAGACTCTCAGTGTCAGAAAAATCCTCTCTGTGAATGATTTACAGATCTTTAACGCTGAACAATGAACCCAATATACTACAATTTTAACAGAGCTTAATGTTATTATGTCTATGTTTCCTCTTTATTATACTGCACCTGGTCTTTTATTGTGCTCTATACATACCTGTCAGTAGACACACTGCGCAAGTACAAAAGTCAATAGAAATTACTGGAAAATAACACTTTAAATTGGGAAAAATATATTGAAAGACAAAAAAGCTTCAACCAGAACTAACATTAAATACTAATTACATAATATACACATTTTATATGAAATGTTACCAAAACTTTCCCAGTCCAGTCCAAAAAAAGTTCAATATTGTCAACAAATATTATGATCTAAATAAAACATATCATAATGTATTTTAATATTTCACTTTTTTGAGTGGAGCAGTTTGAGGACTCATATGTTATGTCTGACCAAATACCATCACCAAAAAAATCATGAAATACAACATCATTTATAATTGCCATTCAAGGTATATTTAAAGTAGCCACACATTTTTTCACCTCAGCTAAACAAACTGACAAAAAAGTCCAGCACTCCTGAGCTGAGAGTTTATGGGGAAATGAATAAACCTGCCTGTCAAACTCAGACATTAATAAAAACTGTTACACTCTCTGAATCACCTCTTTCCCTTCAGCCTGGAGTTTATATAACACAGAATATGACACTTTCACAGGTTTTAGAGAGAAACACCAGAATAAAATATTCCAACTAATCCAGACTACCTTTCACTTCTATCTTTTCTTTATCCTTTTCTCTTTTTCTTAAAAACGCACCTCCACAACATGGAGAAATTAATGTTTCTGTATGTAGATCTCTGCAGTGACACTTCATACAAGGGTTATGAACAAGCATAATACAATTTGGACCCAAATATGGTGCAGTTCCAGTGAAAGGCTGACACTGCACTATATGGACATCACTGCCACCTACTGTTCATCAGTGGATCTTGCCAATAAGAAGAAATGTTTAAGGAACTGGATACATAGTGCTGCATATACAACTGGTACTTTTTAAATATGTCCATCCTTCCTATGACTAGATAAATAAGGTAAGTTAAAAAAAAGCATTCAAACAAGTAAAATGAACCCACACAATGAGGAAGATAAAGTGGTAAAAAATTACTTTCACATTTTATCATTTTATATATGATGGCTTTTCAGACTCTCTCAACTCTCTGGAGAAACACTACAAAACAGCTCCCTTGATTTAAAAACAAAGACTCTTGGCTCAGGTCCTGTTATTTACACTCTATGTGAATACGGATGACCACAGAGACCTATGAGTAATATGTTTCACAGCATTTACTGGTGAACTGAATGTGAACATTACATACTCTACTGCAGCTATAGGAAAACCCATTTTACCTGCTGCCCTGAAGCATTTTGGCTACGATACCACAGAGATTCACATCCAATCCTTGTGTCACATTTGTGTCTAAGCAACCATTGAAGCATCACTGATATATATCAGAGCTACACATGCAAACATTACACTAACTAAATGACTAGAGTTTTTAAACACTGTGTCCACTTACTGTCCACTCTATCAGACACTCCTACCTTGTCGGTCCACCTTGTAGATGTAAAATCAGAGACGATAGCTCATCTGCTGCTGTAATAAGCCATATTCTTTTTTTCAGCTACACATGGTTTCATAGCTCATGATGTGAGGTTGGACAAGCTATATGGAAAAAAAAATCCCATTCAGCCTAATGAGAAACTGTAGAACAGACTCAGTTTATATCACAATGCCTGAATGAACTGAATTTTATTTGAGTATTTGTTGCTACACTACTGAATCCTGTAGACCCTATGTTCTGTACATCTTACATGTTTATCACATAATCATGTTTCTGATGCTTAAATTTATAACCATCTCCAGTGATAACTGAAGATTCTTTGCCGTGGCCAAAACTACAGGAATCAAACTCTCAAAGCCATTAATATGTACACTGACAGGCTGAAGTTAAGGATAAATTTTAGTCACATATTACATACCAACTTTTTTTGTTAGTCACATTACATACCAACTTTTTTGTATTTATTAAACAGGACTTTTAGAAATATTGGAGGAAAAAAGTGCATCCAGACAAATGTTAATACAGATGTTTTATTGAAGCCCAAGTAGAGGAGTCTGTATTACTACAGAATGACATGAGGTACACACATCGTGTCAGAATTTATTATTTTTACTATTTAAAAACTGCCCCTTATACGGTGTAACATTTTGTGGTGAATGGACCAATAGTCCAAATTACTGTACATTAACTTTGCATATAGCATTGAAATAAAAAAAAAGCTTTTTGCTTCTCCAATAAAGTTGGACCATTTCCAACAGCAACAACAAACAAAATACATAACACAGCAACAAATAAATTATGTCACCTGTTATTAAAGTTTATGTACATTGTCCCTCAGAGAAGATCAAGTACTTCTGTCAGCACAGAATTCCCAGCACTTCACACATCAAATTACACATCAGTGGCACATTACTCATTTAACAAATGTTTGATATGACCTTGTCTTTTAGACACAGGCCTCTGGAGAAGGAACCAACCAAAGCTCTTATGTTGTGAAAGACGAGATGAAGCTCTACAACAAGGGAACATGTACCCACATTTATCTCTGACTAACTAAGTCCATTTGGATATTACAATCAGGCTGCTTGATCATTGTGTCACCTGTGCCAGTCTCCTTGCTCCACAAATGTTTTCTTGCTATTAAAAGTTTGAATGGCACCTGCTGTTGTTTGATGTGAAGAGTGTACACTACAGTTAAAAGGAGAGTCACAAATGACCGAAGCCACTAGGATTAGTGGCTTTTTGCAAATGAAGAAATTGAGTTGTTCTAGTAGCTCTTCTTTTTGTGTTTGACATTTTGTTCCCAACTGACTGGTGAAATATTACATTTTAAATAAATTGTTTGTTTTAATTGACCATATGGCCCTAGTGTGGTACATTCAAATGGCGTGTGTGTGTGTGTGTGTGTGTGTGTGTGTGTGTGTGTGTGTATATATATATATATATATATATATACATATATATATATATATATATATATATATATATATAAAACGCTTTACACTGTCCCATCTTTTTAAAGAAGAAATTGAAGATGTAAATGACACTCGTCAAGGCATAAAACTAATGCTCTGTTGATCTTTACAAATCAAGACTTGGTAGTCTTAGAGTGGCATAGCTGTCAGTACTAAAAAATCTTTTTAATGTAATACTTGATCACAGTATAGGAAACATATTTCTAAGTTGTAATTTTGTAAGTTAATCATTTTGCTCAAATATGTTTCCAAAGGTAATGATACAGCACTTTTTAAAGCTGTAGTCAAGGGTCTCCTCTAGAGCTTTTGTGATGTATTTAGGAATCAACCCAGCCTGGAACAAAAGGAGCATCAAAGAGACAAAGATCTCAAGAGTTCATTCTTCTTTCAGAAGACCCTCCACTTTTCTGAGTTCTTGTAAGATCATCTCTGATAACAATTACAGCTGGACAAGCAATGCAGTCTTATGTTAATCAGATGAAGGAAATTACATTAAATTAAATTTGACTGGAATACAATCAGAGGACTAACAGTGATACCAACTGTTTTCCTCCATTGTATAATAAGGTCTTATAATGGTCAACTTAATAAGGTTTATATATGTGCTCTTTAGAGATGATCCAATACTACTGTCAGGACATGAGACACAGCCCTTCACACATCAAGTCACACAGCAGTGGCGCTGTACTGTTACTCTGACTAACCAAAGCAATAATAAGCTCTTACTGATCTTAACTGAGCTCTGAATGAGCCTGCACACTGACTCTGAAAAAAACATGTTTCATCCAGCAAAGAAAGTACTGTGCATCTTTTATAGAGAATAAAAGTCAGCGTGAGCAATTAACATATTAAAATAAATAACCGTAAAAAGATTCTATAAAAGAGGGCTCAGTGCACCACATTGCAACACAGGTAATTCTGCTGTACCACCTGCCTGGGGGGCTGGGGTAGAATCTGTAATAACAAGAAAGTGAAGATGATTTGTGATTTATTTCTGACATTTGTAAAATAGGTTTTATTCATTGAACACATTAATTTCCATTGTTTCCATATTTTTTCAGAGTGGATGTGAGTGGATCTAGTGTGTGAACTGTTTCTGGGATTTTCTTAGTGAATCTGCTACCATCGTCATGCTCTCTGAAGTCTCCACCGCTGGGTTACGTTCAGTTCTGGTCTCTTGGGCACTCTGCACTGTTGGCCTGTTTGCCTCATCCACTCCAATTTCCATTGTTTGCTTGTCACCTGTATCTTCTCCTCCTGTTTCCATCTCTGTCTTTACAGTCATGGTTTCACCTACTGTTTTTGATTTTTCAGCAGTACCTCCCAACCAAGAAAATACTGATTTTAAACCTCCTTTAATACGTGTCATAAATGTGGAGTCCAATCTGAAAGGAAAAAAAGGAACAAAGGAGTTATTACAAATATTATTCACCAAACATCTCACTGTTTGTGTGGCACTGACACAGCTTTAGGGCTGAACTGTATTGTAATAACTTAACCATACCTTCTAAGAATTGTATAGGTTGTACAATCTGGGATGAATTAACTTATTTATAGTAACATTTTGCTGTTGTTGGAAGAAAACCTTGCATCTCCAAAGTGGTAAATTTACAGGAGAAGGAAAAAACCTACTTTACTGTTAATGTAAGTCAATAGAACCAGATTTTGTACCAAGTCATTTTGGGTAATTTCTTTTGGTCCATTCATCATGAAATTTATCACACAATGTTAAGAGAAACAAGCATTTTCAAATTATGTCAAAAACTGAAAAACGTCAAAAATGGAGATACAAGGTTTCTTCCGACAGCAGTGATGTATTATGTGTAGTATTCAGAGAGCAATATCCTATATACAAATAAAAAAATACTGAAAATTTCTAATAGAAAGTCATTCTCATTGTTTAACCATGTTAACCTATCATACATGCCATTATTATTTTATTTTTGTTTTTAGTGCATCTCCTTTGTACCTTTTGCACAATATTTGTTTCATATGGGTGATATTTGACTTTTCCTGACAAACAAGCTCTTCATGTTATGTAATGCTTATACACATAAAAAGGTAACTTAATTTCCTTTGAAAAAAATACATGGATTAGGAGACAAGTATGGCTTATGCAATAAAAAAATCTTTTGCTTTTAGGCTGCTAGCCGAAAGACAGATTTAAATAAATTCCATAGACTTATTATGCCTTGTAGGCAAAACCCACACAAAATTTTTTGTGAATTTGAACTGCAACATAAACCTGTTCTGGGGTTATAAGTTAATATAACTGAGCTGGTCAGATCCTGAGTTAAATCCAAAGTTATCCATCTCTGATCTTGTTTTGTCTATCTGCATATACTTACTGTATCTTGCATCCTGAATTCTTCAGCACTTCAGCAAGCTCATTCAATGAAATTCCTAGTTTGTTTTCACACAGGTTAAGCTCTTTCAGGTGTGAGGAGTTTGATTTCAGAGCTGCAGCCAGAGCAGCACAGCCTTCCTCTTCTATACCACAGTTTTTTAGCCTACAGACGAAGACAGACAGATTTTAATAACAGTAGTTTGACAGTAGTTTTAATGAAGACTAAGTTGGTTCTTACTTGTTTTGACATTTTAAAGCTCAAATTTGTTTGTATTACATGATGGCTGAGTTACTTACAGTAGTTTTTCTAGTTTACACTCCTGAGCCTTCAGTACAGCACAAAAATGCTTCAATCCTAAATCCTCAATTTCATTCTCACTCAGATCCAGCTCTCTTAGGTGTGAAGGTTTTGAAGAAAGAGCTGATGCCAGATCAGCACAGCCTTTGCCCTTAATACTGGTCTTATTTAGCCTGAAGAAAAAAAGTTCAAATAAAGTTACTACAGTTCAACTAAGAAATGGAATCGAATCTGTGTTGTGCATATGAAACTGCACATAATACATTGCTGTTGTTGGAAGAAAACCTTGTATCTCCATTTTTGACGTTTTTCAGTTTTTGACATAATTTGAAAATGCCTGTTTCTCTTTACATTGTGTGATAAATTTCATGATGAATGGACCAAAAGAAATGGCTCAAAATGACTTGGTACAAAGTCTGGTTCCATTGACTTGACTTACATTTAAAAGTAAAGTAGGTTTTTTCTTTCTCCTGTAAAGTTACCATTTTGGAGATGCAAAGTTTTCTTCTGACAACAGCAATATATTTAATGAAAGGGGTGTTTATCTTAAAAGTGAAAATTAAATCAGTGCTAGAAGATGCATATAGTAATGGCCTAAATAAAATTCTATGACTGTTTCTAAATAGACTGTTTCTAAGTAATAATCCACTAGATCTCTGTCCTGAGCCTAATTTTCCATGATTCATTTCGCTGGCAGACAGAGCAGTACTGTTTATACTCCAATACTGTGTAAACGTCTCCTCAAGGCACATCTGTTTATCCAGTGTATTAAAAGACATTTCATGATGCACTGAATTGTTTCCTATAGAACTGTAATTGTGCCAAATCATTGATAAATCATAATCCAAAGGTGTAGCTCCTAATGAATAGCTAACATGCTGAATACAATGCTGATTAAACTGCTAATAGTTTCTCACGTCAGTTTCTCCAGTTTACAGAGATGATTCTTCAGTAGAATGCAGAGCTTCTGCACTCCTGATTCATTTAGTTTATTCTCATTCAGATCCAGATCTCTCAGGTGTGAGGGGTTTACAATCAGAGCAGAAATCAGAGCAGCACACTCTCTCTCTGTAATATTGCCTGATTTATACAGCCTGCAGAGAGAGAGAGAGAGAGAGAGAGAGAGAGAGAAAGAGAGAGTGAGGATAGACAGAGTCAGGAGTTTTTATTTTTTTATATTAAAACAAGTCTATGATTTATATATATAATATTGGTCTATTTGTGTATGAACATATTAAGGTTAACACAACAAATAAAACATTTTCTCTTTCTAATGCAATGCCTGTACATGTTAATGAGATTAAGTGTTAACACAGTCTTCTACTGCATAAAATGGTGTGCTTGTAACATATAGGCCTGGGGATTCTCCTCCTTTCTTTAGCACCTGTTTGTCATATGGGGCTCATTAGTGGGCTTTAAATGGAGTCTCTGTGTTCTCTTTTCTTGCAAAGTCTTGTTTGTTTCTCCACTGCAATTCTAATCATGCATACTTATTTTTCTCTGGTTATTTTGTGTCTTTCACACCTGGAATATTCTGCTGATCACATCTTGGGTTTTGCATTGTGTATGCCTGTTTATGTCTGTTTATGTCTTACTCCCAGTTTAATAAAGCTGCAGTTGGATCAGAGCCCTTTGTTATAGTACTGCATCTGTAATACATTTGAAATAAAGCTGTTTCTGATGCTGATTTTACACAGCATTGCACAGTGTGCAGCAGTTCACAACTGCTCTGCAAGTTCATTTTCTGTCCACTTTTGTTTTTTCCTGTAATAAATATGCTAATGTAAACTGCATGTGTCTTCCTGACATTAATTCATAAGGTTTTCCATAATCAAATGTAGTTACTTTTGTAACCAAGATGTTATATTTAACATAGTTATTAGGGATACAAAAAGATCCTCCTTGATTGGTGCAGACCTGTGCTCATGCCATCACATAACTCAACAAAATACCCCTACTCTGTTCTTTGTGAACCACCTATGTTACTGCTTATGTTTGTGTGTGAGTAAAACTGGGCTGTTTTTATGTAATTTATTTATCCTACAAGAGAAATTTATCATTTTGCTACCTAACTGTGCCCAGTCTGAGAGCAGCACAACATTGCCAGCAGAGCAGCACCACACAGGGCAGTTAGGGGGTTAAGTGCCTTGTCCAAGGGAACATTAAAAAATAAGGATTCCAAATCCACAACCTTCTAGTCGCTGGCTCTACCCTCTTACCACTAGGCTGCCATATGATAGCTAAAATTACAATGGACATGTACAGGACATGTTGAGTATAGGAAGTTTTGGGCATGTATTTATGGGACATAGACTTCCTTAGACAAAGAGCAAGCAAATGATGTACTGGATATGCATCAGAAAATACATGAAATATACTTTACTGATTTACAAGCCATTAGACAAAAATGTACAGTGTGGATCCTCTAGTAGGCAATATGACAGTAAGATAACTCTAACTGCAGGTGTTCTTCACCTAGTTTTATGTTTTAATTGTTGTATATATGCTTTGGCCTCATTTGCATCCCTGGGTAAGTGTGAAAAGTGCATGGAAGTGTATTAGAACACTTCCACAGAATATAATGTAATAATAATTTATAATCCCAGGCTTTTTACATACTAAGGGTTATTATTCAGCAACTAAAGGAACTTCAGTGCAAACTGGTTGAGCTATTCGTAGGTTATAGAAATGTGTAATAAAACTTTGGGACCACTGGTGGGCCCCGGCCATTTAAAGGGTTAAGAGCTGAAGTCAAATCTGGGATGAAATCAAGTCTGAGATCATTGCACATGACAAACAGCTGCACAAGTGAACAATATAATTAGATTGATTACAACACTCTTTAAGGTCATTAATTGTTAACAGATGTGTAAAATTTGAAATATTCATTGGGCCTTAATTGCAGTCTCAGTAGAATTTCCACTGTGGATAAACTATGTTTACAGAAATTAGCATAAGGCCAGTGTGCAGCTAGAAAATCAGTCTAAATGTATTTAATTAATCCAATGTCTTACTTAAGTTTCTTCAGTCTGTAGTGTGGATCCTCCAGTAGAGCACACAGCTGCTGCACTTTGATGTCTTTTAGTTCAGTCCTGCTCAGATCTAACTCTTTCTGCAGTAAGGGGTTTTTACGCAGAAGCATATTAAGACAATTGTAGGCTTTCTCTGCATCACTGCTTTTCAACAGTCTGTAGAGAGAAGAAACACAGCCACCTTAGAAACTTTGCATTACAGTAATCAGAAAGTTTGAGTAATCAGTATGCAATTACTGAGTATGTCTGTTAAAGAAAGGTGCCTCCTCCATTATTGTGTGTGCTAAAATTGTAGTATAGTTCCCATTTTTTAATACACAGTACACCTTATCAGCATGTTTACTGAACACACATCAAATAATGCATAAAGCAATTAAATATTTCAATTGTTAAGGTGACAATTTAGTAGAAATAAATAAGAATTTTCAGAATATGTATTTGCTCTAAATGGATTTTTACTAAAAAAGCTAATTTAAAAAAAAAAACAGTAAAACCTGTTAAGAAGATTTAATTTTATTTCTCACTGTAGTGTTTTCCTTGAATCCATGAATAAGTCTGTGAACAGCTTTACTGCTGTATCTTAAAGACTAGACTCAGATTTTGATATGCCTACAAATTGCTCACCTCAATGTCTTCAGTTTACATTTTGGGTCTTTTTGTAAATCAGTGAGCTCCTCCACTCCTTTATCTCCAGGATCGTTCCCTCTGAGATCCAGCTCTATCAGGTGTGATGAGGGGTTTGATTTCAGAGCTGAAGCCAGATCAGCATATCCTGCGCCTGTTATATTGCAGTCTGAGATACTGTAGAAAAGAGAAAATTACAATCAAAATCTTAAATTCTAAATTAATCGCAATTTCTGTTTAAATTTATCAACACACTTACTTTAGCTTTTCAAGGTTGCTGTTTGAATCACTTAGTAGTTTGGTGATCTGCTTCACTCCAGAGTTTCCTAGTTTATTCTCACTCAGATCCAGCTCTATCAGGTGTGAATAATTTGAACAAAGAGCGGATGATAGAGCAGCACAAACTTTTTCTGTAATACTGCTCTTATTCAGCCTGCAGACAGAGAGTGATGATGCAGAAAAGTTAATTTTAAGAAACTTCACTCATAAATAATTACTGGATTGAAAGCTTAAATTTAATTAGAATTTGACTATCTTGATCTTGCTGTCTTGATATTGTCTGCCAATGTCTTACAATGTATTGTATATTGACAACATACATCAAAATCAAAAATGCCTTACTTAAGTTTCTGAGTTCTGCAGTGTGAATCCTGCAGTAGATCAGAGATCTTATTCATTTCTGAATCTCCTATTTTTCCACTCAGATCCAGCTCTCTCTGCAGTAAGGGGTTTATTCCTAGAACTTTAGTCAGAGAATTACAGACTTCCTCTGCTGCAGAACTTTTCAACAACCTGCAGAAAGGGTAAAATTTTAAGGAAATTCAATTTTAATGGTTTATTATTACAGTGTAGGTAAATACTAGCCCAGTTTAGTTAGTTACAGTGAAGATTAGAGGTTAAACAGTGGATACTGAATTTTGATTTAGGTTTGGGCTAAAAGAAAATGTTATGTCACTACACATTTCCCAAAATATCTACCTCAGAGTCTTCAGTTTACAGTTATGATCCTCTAATAGATCAGTGAGCATCTTCACTCCTATATTTCCAGGATCATTTCCTCTGAGATCCAGCTCTATCAGGTGTGATGAGGGGTTTGATTTCAGAACTGAAGCCAGACCAGCATATCCTTCCTCTTTTATACTGCAGAAGGAAAGACTGGAGAGAGAACATATGTTAACCATACTAAAACAGTATAATGGAGTTTGTTGTGATTTACAATGGGAGTAAAAACTGAGACTAAAAGTATAATGATACAAAAAGACATTACAACTTAATAGAATGTTCTGATTGCTTTTATCTTGAGTTGAACCCTGTCAATGATAATTACATATTTCATTAAAGCTTAAACCCACACATTATCAGAGGTACTGCACTATTATTCATGAGAAATTGCACAAATTGACTTATGTGATTGGTTTTTGTGCTCCTTTCAATGCTGTCTTTTAGGTTTTTTTTACCATGTAAGAAAGTGTTGTTCATATTTTTAAATATCAATTTGCCCAAAAACAGGAGTTTAATATTAATGATTTACATTATAAAACAATTACATGGTTTAGTACGTATATATTTCATACACCTGAACCAGCACCACACTCTTCCATTCCACTATAATGTCAGTGTCTCTGCTGTGCTGGGAATTAGTCCTGTGCTCAGAAACTGACTGATGGTGAATGAGGTGGGAGGAGGGAAGACTTCACTTACTGTAGTTTTTCCAGAGGGCTCTTTGAATGCGTTAATAATTTATAGAGGTGCTTCACTCCAGAGTTTCCTACTTTATTCCCACTCAGATCCAACTCTCTTAGGTGTGATGGGTTTGTTCTGAAAGCTGAAGCCAGAGCAGCACAGGCTTCATCTGTAATACTGCAGTTACCCAGCCTTCGGAGAGAGAGAGTGAGTGAGTGAGAGAGAGAGAGAAAGAGAGAGAAAGAGCAAGCAGTTCCCTTCATATTTACTTTCAAAAATGTTTTTCATTTACATCATTTAAATTTACTTCATTTATACTTTTAGAAAGAGAGAGAACGTGTTAGTTTATCAGTGCATAATATTTTTGGCAGACAGCAAATTTAAGCTTGACTCTCTGTTCCAAAGATTTCCCGGTTGAACCCAAAGACCTATAGAAAAAATATCACGACTGACTCTCATTGTAGTGCTATGAAGCCTCAAGTTGGCCAAAAAGAAACTTTTTTTATAAAACTTTTACAAAATGCATTTACCATAAGGCAAAAACATTGATGGACATATTACAAACCCAATTTCAAAAATGTTGGAACAGTAAATGCATAAAATGCAAATAAATACAGAAAGCAGTGATTTATAAATCTGCTTTGACCTATATTTGAACGAAAACAGTACAAAGACAAGAGACGTAATATTTTACACTTATATTTTATCAACTTCATTGTCTCTTTGTAAATGCACAATCATTATGAAATTGATGTCTACAACACAATCCAAAAAAGTTGAGACAGTGGCAATTGAAGTCTAGAAATATTGTAAATTATTAAAAAACATCTTAAATAGGTGATTCAGTCCTGCTTGGATATAAACGGAGCATCCAGGAAAGGCTGAGTCCTTTATGAGCGAGGAGGGGTTGAGGCTTGCCACTATATTAAAAAATGCAACAGCAAAAATATCAACAGTGTAATGTTTCTCAGCCAGGGATTGCAAGGATTTTAGGGGTTTCAACCTCAACAGAACACAACATCATCAAAAGATTCAGGGAATCTGTAGAAATCTCTGTGTGCAAAGGAAAAAGCCCAAAAACTGGATCAG
>NW_023495608.1:0-1746 GCF_904425465.1 Colossoma macropomum | reverse complement strand
TGAACTTCATTCCAGCAGCACAATCGAACGCAGTCGCACAATCACAAATTAGGCGCTACATGCGGCGGATAGCGGCAGGTGGGCTATCCGATCTCATTATTATTCATCTATGTCGTGGTAACGTACTTAATTCGCTTTATTTCAGTGTCGAACTTCATTCCAGCACAATCGAACGCTCACATCAAAATTAGGCGCTTACATGCGGCGATGAGCGGCAGGTGGACTTTCATCTCATATTATCATCTATGTCGTGGTAACGTCTTTAATTTGCTTTTATTTCAGGTCGAACATCTTCATCCGCATCGAACGCATCACAATCACAAATTAGGCGCTTACATGCGGCGGATAGCGGCAGGTGGGCTTTCATCTCATTATTATTCATCTATTGTCGTGATAACGTCTTTATTTGGCTTTATTTCAGGTCGAACTTCTTGATCCCCCGCAATCGAACGTCGCCAAATCACAATTAGGCGCTTACATGCGGCGGATAGCGGCAGATGGGACTATCACTCATTATTATTCATCTATGTCGTGGTAACGTCTTTAATTTGGCTTTATTCAGTTCGAACTTCTTTCCACCGCAATCGAACAGCGTCGCAATCATCGATTAGGCGCTTACATGCGGCGGATAGCGGCGGAGTGGACTATCAACTCATTATTATTCATCTATGTCGTGGTAACGTCTTTAATTTGGCTTATTTCAGTTCGAACTCTTTCCACCGCAATCGAACGCGTCGCAATCATAGATAGCGCTTACATGCGGCGGATAGCGGCAGGTGGACTTTCATCTCATTATTATTCATCTATGTCGTGGTAACGTCTTTAATTTGGCTTTATTTCAGTTCGAACGTCTTTCCAGCACATCGAATGCGTCGCAATCACAAATTAGGCGCTTACATGCGGCGGATAGCGGCCTGTGGACTTTCAACTCATTATTATTCATCTATGTCGTGGTAACGTCTTTATTTGGCTTTATTTCAGTTCGAACTTCTTTCCACCGCAATCGAACGCATCACAATCACAATTAGGCGCTTACAGGCGGCGGATAGCGGCAGGTGGACTCATCTCATTATTATTCATCTATGTCGTGGTAACATATTTAATTGGTTTTATTTCAGTTCGAACTTCTTTGCCACCGCAATCGAACGCATCACAATGACAAATTAGGCGCTTACATGCGGCGGATAGCGGCGGTGGCATTCATACTCATATTATTCATCTATGTCGTGGTAACGTCTTTAATTTGTGTTTATTCAGTTCGAACTTCATTCCAGCACATCGAACGCTCACAATCACAAATTAGGCGCTTACATGCGGCGGATAGCGGCGGGTGGACTTTCAACTCATTATTATTCATCTATTTCGTGGTAACGGTCTTTAATTTGGCTTATTTCAGTTCGAACTTCTTTCCACCGCAATCGAACGCATCACAATCACAAATTAGGCGCTTACATGCGGCGGATAGCGGCGGGTGGACTTTCATCTCATTATTATTCATCTATGTCGTGGTAACATATTTAATTTGGTTTTATTTCAGTTCGAACTTCTTTCCCACCGCAATCGAACGCGTCACAATCACAAATTAGGCGCTTACATGTCGGCGGATAGCGGCGAGGTGGCTTTCATCTCATATTATTCATCTAGTCGTGGTAACGTCTTAATTTGTTTTTATTCAGTTCGAACTTCTTTCCACGCACAATCGAACGCGTCGCAATCACAATTAGGCGCTTACATGCGGCGGATAGC
>NW_023495607.1:0-12764 GCF_904425465.1 Colossoma macropomum | reverse complement strand
ACAGCAGTACAAACAGTGCAGAAATCACTTGTGCAGTCAAAGATGCCAACATGCAGAATGACCTCCAGCTGAGAACGAGCTCACCATCTAAGAGTAAAGTCACCTGTCATCAATTTCATAAATTTTTTTACATTTTTAAAAGGTTTGCTTCTTTGAACTAAAGTTGAACTACTTGAACAATAATTCAAGTCTGTTTGATCACTGCTACCTAGAGCACACAGCAAATAGTACTATGTGATACAAGCTGTATATACATCAAACATTATGGCATCTGACAGAACAATTACCAGCAATGGTAACATGACACTTTTATATTACTGAAGAAAATCTGTCTTGACAGCTAATGACAGGATACGACATCTTCCATGACATGTTTCTGGCATGGTTATGTCAATGTTATGTAGCAGAGTTCAAGTAAAGTGTAACCCCTGTATCTTCTATTGGAGACGGGACTTAGTAGGGAGCTGTAGGCCTGAGTCTAAACTATACATCATGAGGTTCATTAAATATTGTTTATTTTCTTGCTGTACAAATCATTGGAGCCTACAATGGAAATTAGTCATATTGCTGTGAATAAGGGGAGAAATACATGCAATATGTATAACATGGTTGTAAAAATATTTGAAAGAATCTCCTAGAATATTTCTTCTACACCATCATATTTAAGTGCATATTTTGTTTTAACACATAATTAAATTAAGCAACTTTTTCCTTCTTTTACAGCAAACTCTCCACCAAAAATCCGCCTGGTGGAATTTGGCCAATCCATAATGTGTATCATTGAGGACTTCTACCCAAAGACCCTCAGTATCAAGTGGAAAAAGAATGACCGTGAAGTCAGAGGCCGGGACTGGAAAACCACAGAAAATGACTCGGGTTCTTACAGAGCGGTCAGTGTCCTTGATCAAAATCTGGCATCTTCGAGTCCGGGAACCAAATACACCTGTGAAGTCACACATGGGGGCAGAACATACTCAGAAAATCTGTCATCTAGAGGTAATCTAAGATAAGATAATCTTTTTTTCGTCCCACAACGGGGAAATTCTCAATCTAGTGTCATCATGGTTATTGAATCATAATAACATTTAAATACACAGACATAATTATACAATATTGTGCAAGTCAGAGGCCACTCTTTGTTTATTTTATTTCTACTTTAAACTGGCATTAAATTATTAATTTTTCTGTGTCAGAAAAACAGAAAATCTATATAAAGAGTTAAGCCCAAAATTATTCATACCCATACAAAATGTTGATTTATAGTGAATTTTTATTTGACCAGTAGGTTTTTGTGACTGGAAATGACATAAATATGCGGCAAAAGATGGTAAGACATTGTGTTCGAGATGTAAATGAAAAAATTAACTATTTCCATGTTTGTTTTTATATTTCTACGAAAAAAGTCCAAAATTATTCACACCCTTTCTCAGTAATCAAAGCCTTAATTTGCCATCACAGCAATCAGTTGGTTCTTACAATGACTAACAAGCCTTTACGTGTCTCCGCTGGGATTTTGGACCACTCCTCTTTTGCAGGAGGAAGGATTCCTTGCCATCACTCTGGTCTGTAGTTCCTTCTTCAGACTCTTGATGGGACTGAAGCCTGGACTCTGGCTGGGCCACTCCAAAATTTTGAGATGGTTTTCTGTTAACCATTTCTTGACCACTTTGGCTGTATGTTTTGGACCATTGTCTTTTTGGAAGGTCCAATGTTGCCCAAGGCTGTTGAACTGCAGACTGCCTGATGGGTTCCTCCAGAGTCTTAATGTAGTCCTTCGTTCTCATCATGACACTTATTTTGACAATGTCGCCTTAAGCACTGACTGACAAACACCCCCAAAGCATTACATTCCCACCACATGCTTGACCATGGGGATGGTGTTCTTGGGGTTGAATACTTCTTTCTTTTGCCAAATGAAAGCTACATTCTGTTCCTGAAAATTTGTGACGATTTCACAGGATAAGAATAATTTTGAAAATAGCATTTTTAGTAAAAAAATGTAAAAAAAAATATATGAAAATGTTTAAAATGTATCATTAACACATATAGCAGAATGTCTCACCATCTTCTGTCACTTGTTTATGTCGTTTCAAACCAGACGAAACCTACCGGTGAAATAAAACGTCACTGTACATCAAAACTTGGCATGAGTATGAATAATATTGGGATTAACTGTATAACCTAATCCTTTTCTCAGTGAGGCTTCTTGATAGCTGATTATTCTGTCAGACCCACAGCGCTGAGTCATCTTCTCACAGTGGAAGGATGGACAGAAACACCTGTGGATGTTTTCAGATCTGAAGCAGCTTGATTTTCTCCTCTCTCTCAGAGATGAAAGCTTTAAGTGCTGTTTATCTGATAGGGGCAGTTTTGTTGGCCTACCAAGTCGTGCATGGTTGTTAGGGGTCCTATTTCCTCTGCATTGTTTAATGATAGTTTGGAAACCCCTTTTCCCCATTTGACGTTTTACCTTTTTTGTGCATTATCTTATAGGAAATCTTATTAGACATATCTCCTGATAATAAATAACTTGTACATAATGACCTTTTTTAATTGAAATAAGGTAAATGAAGGGTGATCTCTGAATTTGACACAATAGAATATATTAATATGTAAAGATATTATCACAATAAGTCAACCTATTGTTCTATTCAATGCTTTCATTATAAGTATCAATAAGGTGCAGTTCTCTTTTTTTTCATGTAGCTCAGTTCTCTCTGAAAATCAATCCACCACAAGCAAAGGACCTGTTTATAAACAGAAAAGCAGTAATCGAGTGTGTCTTAAGCGGTGATAGTAGGAAGGAGGTGGAAGGAGCAACAGTGTCATGGACAGTTGGAGGCCGGAACCCAGCAACTCGTGATGTTCGTTTTGGTGGTGTTACACAGGCAGGATCATCATTTGCCAAAACTAGCACACTGACCCTTGAAGAGTCCGTCTGGTTGTCTGGCACAGAAGTGATTTGCTACACTTCAGTGGACCAAAGAACAATCTCTGACAAAATTAGAGTTAAAAAAGGAGGTGAGTCTTTTATTGCTGGAGTCAAATCTTCTTAGACCATATTAAAACACTTCTTCTGAAATGTGTGTATCTCTATCTTGTATCGTCTAATTTAAATATGATCTTTTCCCATGTAGGACAGCGTCCCTCTATTATCATTTACAAGCCTGATAAGTCCTTTAGTGACTCTGAAACAGTGTCCCTGGTTTGTGAGGTCAGCAGCTCTGATCATGCAAATGTGTACGTCATGTGGCAAGAGAACGGTGGTCAGTATAAAGAAGGCAACAGCATGGCCACCATCATCAAAAAGGACAACACACTGATGGTCCTCAGCTACTTAACCGTGACTGGACAGCAGTACAACAGTGCAGAAATCACTTGTGCAGTCAAAGACGCCAACATGCAGAATGACTTCCAGCCGAGAACGAGCTCACCATCTAAGAGTAAAGTCACCTGTCATTGATTTCCTAAATTTTTTTACATTTTTAAAAAGTTTGCTTCTTTGAACTAAAGTTGAACTACTTGAACAATAATTCAAGTCTGTTTGATCACTGCTACCTAGAGCACACAGCAAATAGTACTATGTGATACAAGCTGTATATACATCAAACATTATGGCATCTGACAGAACAATTACCAGCGATGGTAACATGACACTTTTATATTACTGAAGAAAATCTGTCTTGACAGCTAATGACAGGATACGACATCTTCCATGACATGTTTCTGGCATGGTTATGTCAGTGTGATGTAGCAGAGTTCAAGTAAAGTGTAACCCCTGTATCTTCTATTGGAGTAGGGACTTAGTAGGGAGCTGTAGGTCTGAGTCTAAACTATACATCATGAGGTTCATTAAATATTGTTTATTTTCTTGCTGTACAAATCATTGGAGCTTACAATGGAAATTAGTCATATTGCTGTGAATAAGGGGAGAAATACATGCAATATGTATAACATGGTTGTAAAAATATTTGAAAGAATCTCCTAGAATATTTCTTCTACAGCGTCACATATAAGTGGATATTTTGGATTTTCACTTCTTCTTTATTTTATAGGAAACTCTCCACCAAAAATCCGTCTGGTGGAATATGGTCAATCCATAATGTGTATTATTGAGGACTTCTACCCAAAGGCTTTGAGAATAAAGTGGAAAAAGGATGACCGTGAAGTCAGAGGCCGAGACTGGAAAACCACTGAAAATGACTCGGGTTCTTACAGAGCGGTCAGTGTCCTTGATGAAAATACGGCATCTTCGAGTCCAGGAACCAAATACACCTGTGAAGTCACACACAGGGGCAGAACATACACAAAGAATCTGTCATCTAGAGGTAATCTAAGATAAGATCATCTTTTATTAGTCCCACAACGGGGGAATTCTCAATCTAGTGTCTAGTGTCATCATGGTTATTGAGTCATAATAACATTTATAACACAGACATACAGTACTGTGGAAAAGTCAGAGGCCACTCTATGTTTATTTTATTTCTACTTTAAACTGGCATTAAATGATTCATTTTATGTGTCAGAAAAAACAGAAAATCTGTATAAACAGTTAAGCCCAAAATTATTCATACCCATACCAAATGTTGATTTATAGTGAATTTTTATTTGACCAATAGGTTTTTGTGACTGGAAATTGCATAAATATGTATCAAAAGATGTAAATGAAAAAAATTAACTATTTCCGTGTTTGTTTTTATATTTCTATGAAAAATGTCATGTCCGAAATTATTCACACCCTTTCTCAGTAATCAAAGCCTTAATTTGCCATCACAGCAATCAGTTGGTTCTTACAATGACTAACAAGCCTTTACGTGTCTCCGCTGGGATTTTGGACCACTCCTCTTTTGCAGGAGGAAGGATTCCTTGCCATCACTCTGGTCTGTAGTTCCCTCTTCAGATTCTTGATGGGACTGAAGCCTGGACTCTGGCTGGGCCACTCCAAAATTTTGAGATGGTTTTCTGTTAACCATTTCTTGACCACTTTGGCTGTATGTTTTGGACCATTGTCTTTTTGGAAGGTCCAATGTTGCCCAAGGCTGTTGAACTGCAGACTGCCTGATGTTTTCCAGAGTCTTAATGTAGTCCTCCGTTCTCATCATGACACTTATTTTGACAATGTCGCCTTAAGCACTGACTGACAAACACCCCCAAAGCATTACATTCCCACCACATGCTTGATCATGGGGATGGTGTTCTTGGGGTTGAATACTTCTTTCTTTTGCCAAATGAAAGCTACATTCTGTTCCTGAAAATTTGTGACGATTTAACAGGGTAAGAATAATTTTGAAAATAGCGTTTTTAGTAAAAAATGTATGTTTAAAATGTATCATTAACACATATAGCAGAATGTCTCACCATCTTCTGTCACTTGTTTATGTCATTTCAAACCAGACGAAACCTACTGGTGAAATAAAACGTCACTGTACATCAAAACTTGGCATGAGTATGAATAATATTGGGATTAACTGTATAACCTAATCCTTTTCTCAGTGAGGCTTCTTGACATCTGATTATTCTGTCAGACCCACAGCGCTGAGTCGTCTTCTCACAGTGGAAGGATGGACAGAAACACCTGTGGATGTTTTCAGATCTGAAGCAGCTTGATTTTCTCCTCTCTCTCAGAGATGAAAGCTTTAAGTGCTGTTTATCTGATGGGGGCAGTTTTGTTGGCCTACCAAGTCGTGCATGGTTGTTAGGGGTCCTATTTTCTCTGCATTGTTTAATGATAGTTTGGAAATCCCTTTTCCCCATTTGATGTTTTACCTTTTTTGTGCAATATCTTATAGGAAATCTTATTAGACATATCTCCTGATAATAAATAACTTGTACATAATGACCTTTTTGAATTGAAATGAAGGGTGATCTCTGAATTTGACACAATAGAGTATATTAATATGTAAAGATATTATCACTATAAGTCAACCTAGTGTTCTATTTAATGCTTTTACTATAAGTGTCAATAAGGTGCAACTCTCTTTTTTTAAATAGCTCAGTTCTCCCTGAACATGCTGGAGTCAAATCTTCTTAGATGATATTGAAACACTGAGATGGTCAGGAAGAATCACTGCAGCTGTATCTGGCTGATTGAGATGCTTCCTCTAGTTCACCTGAATGGTCTAAGATGCTGTTTGTCATGATGATTCCTTTGTGTTATTCGTGTCTGTGTTCAATTGTTTTATGCCTTTTCTTTGCAACATGATTTTGCATGGGCCATGCTTTGAATCCAAATTGCTGTTTTTAGTCACATAATTAAATGACTATGATGCAATAATGAAAATGAAAATAAATTTGAAAATAATATGACATTTTCACGTATGCATATGTGGTTTTCATTCTTGCAACACTTGAAACAATAAATAAGCATAACTGCATTTGATATCATGTACTCCATCTTTCATTTTTATAAACATTGATTCTCTTTAATTATTTTGTGACGAAAATCTTCAATCAAGGCACTTAGATGGATCTGCAGTTCATATAACAGTCTGTGTTTGACTTTGCACAGAACTTGATATTCATCTGGCTTAGCTCTGGTTTTCGTTTGGCTGATTTATGGTGCTGTTGGCTGTTTTTGGGGAAAGATATGGGGAAAAAATGGTGCCTCTGTAATTTCCGGGTCAGTCGTTGCCTACAGCAATTTGATTCTGAACCGGATCCGGCAGCCAGATCTGGGACAGAAAAACTGCTAGAATCAAGCTGGATCTGGGCCAGAACTTATTTGCTAGGTGGGTCATTTTCATTTAAATAAAACAAATAATAAAATCAAATAGAATAAACTGGAGGTCAATTAGCAACATTTGCTTTTCAAATCTAATAGTGAAACAGTGGTTGGTGTTTGATATAATGATGTAAATGAAATGTTATATTAATGGTTTGATATGTCTTTTATTTTTAGGATGCACCCTTTGTCAGGTTTCAAGTGCAGGACAGATTTCAGTGAGCACAGCACACAGTGAGAGTGTAAGCATTAGACAACAACTGGACAGAAATAGACCCCCGAAAACAGAGGCCAGCTTGTCTCTGGGACAGACACCTGCTAAATTTGCAAGCATGTATGTAATTAATTATGAAACAGTTGTTTTTCATGGTCCTGCTTTGGTTCAGTGACATATTTCTGACATGGGTGGATGACTTTTATACTTTTACACAACATTTAACATTTAACACAAAACATTTGCTCTCACAGAAGCTTTTTTTCATTAAATAGAGAACACAGTTTCTTCTCCAAAAATGAAACACTTATCTGTATATTATTGTAACAGTTGATATTACACTAAATACAAAATTTATGTGTATTTACTGATAAAGCACATGTAGAAAGTGGCACATATACAATGTGGTAAGGGAGATGTTTCAGTCCTTGTGCCTGACACTCATTTCAACTGGAATCACAATTGTACACTAGTTAGATCGCAATACATATGCATTGTTTATAGCACAAATCTGTCTGTTTATGTAATAAGCAGACGTCTACACACTCGGAAAGAGAGAAGCTCCTAAAGCACCAGAAAGGAAGATTCACTCTCTCTATCTCATCATCAGCAGGAGCTCCACCCACATTGTGTTGTTTACATTTTCATTCGGCTCCATCTCGTCTGTTGTTGTCTGACAGAAGGTCGTTACGCTGATATGGCAGCTGCAGTTTTGATTTTTTATTCTTTTCTAAATTTTCTTTTTTACACTTGGGGTAAGAATAAAAACTATACATTTATTTTTTACCAAACTATTATATTTAAGATATTAAAGGCAAAATGTCTTTCATGGCTGTTAATGTTAAACATTTGAGCTTCTGACCAGGTGACCCTTCAGTGGAACTCTCACTGGTTGTCAATACTGGAAAAGCAGAACCTCAGACACTTTTGTGTACTGGAACTGGATTTAACCCAGAGATCAACTGGCTCCCTGACGCTGGGAATACAACGGGTGCCTCTAGT
The DNA here is from genome assembly GCF_904425465.1 of Colossoma macropomum. Lineage (NCBI taxonomy): Eukaryota > Metazoa > Chordata > Actinopteri > Characiformes > Serrasalmidae > Colossoma > Colossoma macropomum. Next base: position 4,827 of record NW_023495607.1, on the reverse strand, counting down.
AAAACCGTGACACAAGCAGATGGACACGTGAAAGTGTCCAGTAAGATAGAAGTGCTGGACGTAGGGCAAGAATTTACCTGCAAAGTCACTGATCTTCAGATAACAGTGCAGAAGAGCACTCGTGTGGATGCAGGTAAGATTTGAAAATGAAAATGTGTTGAATATTTCTCTCTACTGACATTTACAATAACTGGATGAAATGAAATCAGGGTTTTAATTTTCTATACGTTTTAATTTATTTATGTGTTTGAGTATGCCTTTAGATTAGAGTATTCCTGTAACGGGACGGCAGGGAGGCGGACCCAAGTGCAGAAACGAAAACGTGAGAAAGGGTCTTAAATAAATTTCAAGCAATGGAGTGTGAATTTGGTGGTTGTGTACGTTGGAGTTGAGGTGACCCAGACTCGAACCACTGATGTACTGATTGGTGGGCCATGGAATTACCGCTGTGCCACCGACAAACAAAGGGTGGGCTAGAAAAGTGAAATAAAAGATAATCAGAAAACGAAACATACTTACTCTGTGATTATGAGAGGAAGGCAGATTTTATGTTTCACCTATTTGCTCTTAGTGGAGCAAACAGCTTTTGTATGGCTTGGAGCCGTTTATAGCTAAAGCCTTCTTTTGGTTTTTAAGTAGATTTGGGGCAATTTCCCTCTTTTGTTTTTTCTAGCCCTCTTTTCTTTCCTTTCCTTTTTGTTTAAATACCCACCTGGGCTAAGTATGGTACCAGTCACTCCTCTACAAAGGTGTGACAAAAGGCTGCTGTTTGCCTCATCTTTAAGTCGAGGAGTCCACAGGTGTGTCGGGTTGGGCCCAAGGGCTTCTGGGAATTGGAGTTCTGGCACGGCAGGCTGGGCCCTTACAATTCCATTACAGTAACAGTAAAAAAGACAGTAATCACATTGCATGTATATCATAAAAATATTAGCTTTTCTATTTTAACCATTTTTATTGATAAATTTGTCATATGAGTCGTTTAAATATAATTTGTTCATTTTGGGAAGGGGTCGAGCTGCTGCCAGCAGAGAAATCTGAAGAACAATCTTCCTCACAAGCAGCAGTCCATGGTCTTTTATTTAGCCGATCTGTAGACAGTAAGTATTCTATTTTTATTGGCAGAGATGTATGAGGTGCAGCGTTTCTGCCAAGAGATCTGAATCAGTCACTAGACCTGATTTTAAATATTTTATAATTTTAATTATAAACACATTTCTTTGTGTAAGGATTCAGTATGATGTTTTCAGAATAAAAGAATCCTAAATGAAATGCTCCATTTAATTTATAGGGGTAAATCAATCTTTTAGATTAATCGACTAAGATTAATTCATAGATTAATTGATAGAACAATATTTGTTACTGGCAGCCCTACTGGAGATGATGTATCAGCGCTGCTCTCCACTTGTCACAGAAACTCACAAGCCGCTAAAGGAAGATGCAATTTTTATGTGAAGCTGGAGGTTTGCAGACTTGATAGCCTGGAATACCAGTTTGCAAGTGCAACATCGAAACTGGGTGCATGGACCAGTACATTGTTGCAGTAGAGGATACACCCTGGAGACACCAGCAAGCACTCACTCCATCAGCCACTCAAACATGGCCGGTGCGTTACGGAAGCTGAAGGCCATTATTGTAAACTGCCACACTGAACACTGTCTACTCTCTGCTGTCCAGAACGAGTGCCACCTGCCAATACCCGCTCCACAGGTCAAGCTGATCCAAGGCATCATCAGTGCACAGGAGTGGATACGAGTCAGGTTTTGTTACAGCATTGAGCCGCTGGTAGTCCACACAGAAATGCCAGCTGCTGTCCTTTTTCTTCACTAGGACCACCGACAACGCCCAGGAGCTACTCGACGGCTCAACGCCTCTCGCTGCCACCATCTCCTTTTCCTCTGCTTTGTGGCTTTTTTCTTGCCAGTGGAAGCCGATAAGGATGGAGCTGAATAGGAGCAGCGTCTCTGGTGCTGATGCTGTGTTGCAGTCAGTCCATGTACAGTCTTCCTCTAGAGCTGTAGCAGACGATGTAGCTGTAACACCACAGAAGTTCTCACAGCTGATGCTACTGTTACTCTGTTAAACCCGACCCGCTCTGCTGCTACAGCTCATGCATCACTTCCGATGTCATGTAAACTTCCTCCAGACTCACCACCCTCACCTGACTCACTGCCCTCTGCACCTTCGGCTTCCTGCATCGTCCATTGCGCCATAAATGCCTGTGAGGGTGCTGCTTGTGTGTGCCGCCCATTGCCCTCGGAATCAATCTACTGTTACTGGTGCTATGTGTTCAGCTCCTCCCATAACAATGAAAAGTCATGATGGCTTTGATCTGACAGCGCCCCCCCCCCCCTACCAGAGTGGTGCCCACTGGCTCTAGTGCTGCGTGTTCAGCTCCTCCAGTGCTCGTCGTCTAACCCACAAAGCACAAGTCGTAGCTGCCTGAAGCCCACACTCTCTGCCTTGACTCTACCACCCTATTTGCCTCTTCTCCAAACCTTTTTGAGATTGAGCAGTTGACGTCTTAGCCGCCCGTGACAGACCTGAGTTGGACAGTTGTCTCTTCCCAGGCTAGTGTGTTGTTCTCAGTGTGCAGTCTGGACTCAGGGGGGGAAAGTCCAGTGTTCTGAGAATACCAGCAGCTGGAAACATGGGTCATGGGTGGCCTATGAAAAATTGCCCCTGGTGGGATAATAAAGTTAATCTAATCTAATCTAATTTACTTCTTGACAGCTACACATCCTTTCAGACCCATAGCGCTGAGTTGTCTTCTCACAGATCTGAAGGAAAAGTGGAGCTTGATTAATGAAGTCTTGGGACACCTACACCTTACGCCTACAGGAGCTTTTATGATATCCTATTCTAGCAGTGCTGGAACAGAAAAGGTTCTTCCCCAAACTGTTCCCACAAAGTTGGAAGCGTACAATTGTCCAAAATGTCTTGTGAAGCTAAAGCATTAAGGTTTCCCTTCACTGGAACTAAGGGTTCTAGACCAACCCCTGAAAAACAGCCCCATAGCATCATCCCTCCTCCACCAAACTCTACAGCTGGCACAATGCAGTCAGGCAGGTAACGTTCTCCAAACCCAGACTCGTCCATCAGACTGACAGATAGAGAAGTGTGATTCATCATTCCAGGGAATACATTAACATCAAAAATGACATCTGACAAAACAATTAGTGGTAGTGGTAAAAAAAAAAAACATTGCTATATTACTGAAGAAAATCTGTCTTGACAACTAATGACAGGATACGACATCTTCCATGACAAGTTTCTGGTATGGTTATATCAAAGTTATGTAGCAGAGTTCAAGCAAAGTGTTAGCCCTGTATATATATACATACATACATCATCTAAACCACTTATCCTTCTGGGTCGCGGTGGGGCGCTGGAGCCTATCCCAGCTGTCATTGGGCGGAAGGCAGGATACAGCCTGAACAGGTCACCAGTCCATCGCAGGGCAGACAGACAGACACAGTCACACCTAGGGGCAATTTTAGCACATCCAGTTGGCCTGACTGCATGTCTTTGGACTGTGGGAGGAAACCCACGCAGACATGGGGAGAACATGCAAACTCCACACAGAAATGACCCTGGTCACCCAGCCGGGAATCGAACCCAGGCCATTCTCGCTGTGAAGCGACAGCGCTACCCACTGCGCCACCGTGCCACCCTCTATCTATCTATCTATCTATCTATCTATCTATCTATCTATCTATCTATCTATCTATCTATCTATCTATCTATCTATCTATCTATCTATCTATCTATCGAATCTGCTAGAATACTTCATCTACACCATCACATTTAAGTGCATATATTGTAATGTTTATCCTTAAAGTTTTACTGCAGTTAAATTAAGCAACTATTTCTTTCTTTTACAGAAAATTCTCCACCATCTATCCGTCTGGTGGAATTTGGCCAATCCATAATGTGCATCGTTGAGGACTTCTACCCAAAGCCCCTCAGTATCAAGTGGAAAAAGGATGACCGTGAAGTCAGAGGCCGGGCCTGGAAAACCACAGAAAATGACTCGGGTTCTTACAGAGCGGTCAGTGTCCTTGAAGCAAATCTGACATCTTCAAGCCGAGGAACCAAATACACCTGTGAAGTCACACATGAGGGCAAAACATACACAAAGAATCTGTCACCTGGAGGTAATCTAGTGTCATCATGGTTATATAGGCATGAAAACATTTAAAAACACAGATGTATAATTATACAGTACTGTGCTAAAGTCAGAGGCCACTGTTCATTTATTTTATTTGTAATAAACTACAAATTAAACTATATAAATATATAAATCCTAACCTTTTCTCAGTGAGGTTCTTCTTGACAGCTACACATCCTTTCAGACCCATAGCGCTTTCAGACACACACACATTTTCTAAACTGAATATCCTTCTGGGTCATGGGGGATGTTGGACCCTATCCCAGCTGTCATTGGGTAGAAGGCAGTGAACACCCTGGACAGGTCACCAGTCCATCACAGGGCAGACAGACAGACACACACATCCTTAATGTCTCTATAAATTATAAAAATAGTTTGGTCCACATTTGGAAACTTTATTTTTTATTTGCTTTCCTTTAACTTCTGACCTCTTCCTCATGCAGATTATCTTCAATATAATCTCCTCACAAATATCTTTTGAAAAATTAGTAAATTCTCTTTCATTTAAAATGAAATAAATGAGAGATGCTCTCTGGCTATTTCATAGTGTGGCATGTCAATGTATAGATATTAATACACAGGCATTTAATCTTTAATTCTATATAACTTTGCTTTCTTTATTAGCTTCAGTAATATCAGTTATTCATTCCTTTTTTATG
>NW_023495606.1:0-6057 GCF_904425465.1 Colossoma macropomum | reverse complement strand
ATGGCAAAAATACTCACATTTGTGAATTTCTCAATTGCTTGTGCAGCCACCTTGCTGTTTTCTTTTTTCTCATAACACTCCGTTTCGACTGTGCCTCTGAAAAACCTCAGTTTGGAGGGCCATTTAGCTCTAACACTTCGCCCTACCCCTCTATCTCAACAAAAATCGCCTACCCCTAGACATTAATGGGCAAAACGGAGGGGTATGGGCTAAGTGGTAGGGGCAAGGGGTGAAATGGGATTGGGCCTACGTTTAGGTGTAGGTTACTGTTTGAGGTTAAGGTTAAAGGTAGATTCAATAGAATCTATTACATTAAATTTAAAGTTCAGTTACATTTAATCTAATGTTAGTTACTGACAAGCTGAGCATCTGAAGTAGATTCTTAAAATTAACTTTCACCCTTAACTCTTTTCTGCAAGGCATTGCCAAATGGCAGCAATGACTTGCAATGTCTTTCTCATAAATAAAATCAGTTTAGATTTTATGGGTTGTATATTAAACAGTAACATGTAATTGTTGCCATATGTCAACAGCACATGACAATGAAACTGAAATCTGCAGTGCATACAGTGAGAGTAAATTAATACACTTCTATACACTGGACACTGCTATTGTCACATCATTCCAAGTTGATGGTTTTATCAATATAATTATTTTCTTATTTCTTTACATATTCTTAAAATATTTGTGCTATACAGCTTTTTTTAGTGCCAAGATGATGAATGTATTTAAGTCTTATGGCAGTGTATATGTTTACTGTCACTGTGTGCTTTACAGATTCTGTACAGATACAGTGCCTTTGTCACATTTTTTATATTTATGTTAAATATTCTTCAATAAGAAAAAACATAGAATTTGTTTTCAAGTCACACTGTAAAGGGTTAATTGTTTTGGGCTTCAGACTGAAATTTCTTTGCTTAACACCTTTGCTTACGTTTTAACGTTTGAATGTTATTCACTTGTGATTATTTGCTTAAATAAACAAACCTTCTCACATCTGAACATCATTATCTTTATATCATATCAAAACCACAAGTTTTTAAATTGGCCAAGAATTGTTCTGTGTATTTCCGTCAAGAGCTTTTAAAAAAACAATAGTCCTTTCATTACATTACATGCAACAGACGAGATGAGATAAGGTAGGTTAATGTTCTTTCTGAGCTTGTGCGAGTGACGGCAATACATAAAGATGTATAATGTGGTCTGCAAAACAGGTTTAAATAGGTTTAAATAGCACTGGCTGAATTTGTAAGATATTTAGCTCTTTTAGAAAATATGACTAACCATATAAATCACATTTCTTTTACTCTGTAACAGAGCTCAGATGCAGCTCTTTGTTGTCTGTAGTTCTTTGTGTTCCTACAGTATTGTGTGTTGACCCCTTGAGCATCAATGACAGCTTGCAGCCTTTTTTGATAGTTATAAATGCATTAACTCTCTTAGTTGGTAAAGCTGCTTACTCTTTCTGCCAAAAAGCCTTGAGATCCTGTAAATTCTTTGGTTGCCTTGCATGTACTGCATGTTTGAGTTCTCCCCAAAGTGGCCCAATGATTTTATTTCCACTGAAGGGCCAACATGGCCTTATGTGAAAAGTCCAAGTGCACCCCATGCACAGCCTCCAGGCTGCCAGTGGCCTGCTGGGCTGTAGTTGTGTGGATGTAAAAATGAAAAAATAGATTTTTCTGGCAACTCTGGTAACTAGGACACAGCCCATTTCTGTTTAAGTCGTTACTTTGCTTGTAGGTTTGTCTCTGCGTCTCACACAATTTCCTGAATCTCAGAAATCTTTCTTGTCTACCTGATCTCGGCCTGCCAACTACAGAACAGCTGGCTTTTCACTTCAGACTTCGATTAGTGCTGAGTAGTGTTGTAGTCAAGACAGACCGGGACACATTGAGTCTGAGTCGAGAACAAGACTTTTAGTAGTCGTGTCTGAATCAAGACCAAAACCAGATTAAGATTTTTTTAAGAATAATTAAAAAATAAATAAATAAAAAATGAATTTTGATTGTCCATTCATTGTCATAATTATGTTATATATTAATACATAATATTACATTATATAACATATTTGTAAAATATAACACTAAATAATACATAGACTAAAACATTACAGTCTTAGTCAAACTTTGCATTCTAACTAGAAGCAACGATGACATTTTTCTCTTTTCCTTTTTTCTTCAAAAAACTTATTCAGAATCACCACCTAAAGTCAACTGAACATATACTAAACTACACCATTTTCACTTTTAAATGAAAACACAGTAATAATAACATTCTAGTCTGCCCTCAGAGAATGACTGAATTTTTGAACAATGAACATGAACAAATAAATAATACTCCTGGAAAAATAAATCCTGGAAGGGATCAATTAGATCAATTAGATCCTCATCCAACAGATTTAATTTAAACATACACAACAGTGTTTTTAACCTGTGGGCTGTGGGCCCCCAGTGGGCTGCAGTGTTCAAATGCAATACAGACATTTGACTATATGTAACTATATACATATATTTGAATTATATATATATATATATATATATATATATATATATATATATATATATATACACAAATATATATAACTATATTTGACTATATTCTATATGTATTTCTATTGTAATTCTCTTATATATAAATACTACTGTTGCTTGTTCAGAGGTCTTTTTCTAAGGAAGCTTTGAAATCCACTTACATCATCACTCAAAGACTAAATACAGTGAATATGTATTTAACCTGTTGAACTGAGCCAGAACTCTGTTTGCTGCTTTCCTCTCTTCAGCCTGACATCCTACACTCAGTAGCTGCCAAATCAGCCTCCTCATTAGGTTAGTCAGAAAAAAACGATGTGATGCAGAGTGTTAAGGTTTTGTACTGTGAGAGGCTGGCATACCCAGTCTGGCCTAATTCTGTTATCAGAAAGAGTGCAGCAATCCAGGGGTTTATGTCCCCTTTAAATAGTATTTCACAGACATGCACAGATATTATGAGGGGCTGTTGCTCAAATCTGAAAAGAATGTAGGTATCACTAGTTGCAGTTACCTGACTGATTTTAAATTTGTAAATTGCTTTCAATATTAAAGATTAACAAAATTTTAAAAAGCTGCACACTGTCAGTGTAAGGTTAATACATTATTGCAGATATAGTTTCTTGTAGACTAGTTCAAGCAGTGATATGATTTTACATTTTGAGCTTAACACTGCCATCTAGTACCTCTTAAGAATGCCATTGTCCACACTATCCCACTGTCACTGGCATGGCCCTTTTATAGCAACTCTCTCAAACTTGGCCACTACCACCCTCATATGTACCTGTCTGATGTGTCTCCTGATGCTCAGCTTGCTCTTCTTCACTGTCTGCTCTGGCACCTTGTGGTTGCACCTCATCTTAAATTGAATTATTAGAATCAAAAATAGAAATACCATTGAACACAGCATTTTCCATTCAAAATTGCTTGGGCATGGCAGAACTACTGTTTAAAATATCTCATATAAAGTACCTTATATATACTTTGCTGTTTCAACAAATCTAATCATTTCAATTCTAAATGTCTGACTGTGCACTAAGACAAATGAACACTTTAGTGTAGCCACCTGAATTGTCGTGGACATGATGCTGACAGTGGCTTCACTCAATGATTCCTGGTGAAATTCATTATATAGATAATGGCTACTTGACATTTCGCTTCACCTGTTGGCCTGCAGGTTGTTTGAATGCAGCTCTGCAAAGCTGTGCTCCCCTCAGCTCTTTCTCAGTTTACTTCTCCTCCTTATGGGAGACACTGCTTACTGTAAGTGGCCAAAATTAACATTCTGTTAAAAAACATGCATAACATTTTAACCAGTTTGAAAATTAATGTTACAAGTTATCATCTCATAACAAAAAAATAAGGCGACGTCTATCAGTTACAGCTGCTTGGATGTTGGAAAATAATCACAACCTGAATGAAGTGTGTTCGTTACAAGCTAGAGTGAAGCTACTGCCCTTGTTATCTTTGTTTGCCAGCTAGCAAAACCAGTATATGTTGTGTTTTGGATGTTGGTATGCTGGTCAGCTGGAAGCTGTTGCGCTGATCACCACCATGCTGGGTGATCAACTAAACAAGCACCAGATCAGCATACACCAGCAAAGGGGCATAACCAAGGGATGGACAGTTCCATTTTGCTGTGAAGGGTGGTCACCCTTGTAGTCAAAAAAGGAAAACTATCATCTGTTATCAGTGATGCAGTCACCAGAGCAAAGTTCTGCTACTTTGTGTGAAGGCCATTACTAATCAGTTATAATCTGTCACTGCACTCAATAGTCAGCGTATCTCTTGTTAGGAAGGATGAAGCTAATATTGGCTTTCTACACTAGGACAACTTTTAAAAACACCTACATAAATCTCTACATCAGAACATTACAGTAGTATTGTTACACATTGTGCTCTTTGTGGGTTACTGTAACATTACATTAACTAAAGATAGACAGTGTTTAGCAGAGAGAAGAAATAGAACAGGGAACAAAACGTACCATAGTTTCCACAGAACATAATGGGAAACAGTATGAAATCACTTTCAGTTTTTCCAGAGTGAAACTGTATTTAAAAATGTGGTTATTTTGTTAATCTTACTAGAATTATAACAACACTAACAACTTACCTATTATATGAGGTAGACTATATGATGGTAAGACAAAGTAACTACCAAAAATTAGTAACTACTAACGTATAGTAGTTAGTAGTTAATCGTATAGTAAATCAAACTCTGTCCAATCAAATCTCTTTACTGCAGCTCTGCTGCATCATACATGCTGACTTGTTTTGTTCTACTCTTTTTTTCATCTACTTTCTCACACTTGCTCATACAGTGCCCCTTAGTGGAGGTTCTAAATCAGGACACTACAAGAACACAATATTTTCCCTCTCATAAAAAAACAAGTACACTAGCATCAGGAAAATAGGCATTTGGTCCCAGCATGAACATCTTTGTTATACTGTAGGCCTACTTTAACTGACACAAGCAATGGCCTAAATAAAAACACTTCAAAAAAGCTGAGTACTGCAACGTTAAGTTTATTAGTTTGTGCAACCACCTTTAAGTCACATAGTCTTTCAACCAGGTGGGCTCCCGTCTAGCACACTGTCTTTCGGTTCTAGCACTGACAACACCAGGGCTTGCTTGTTCAGTAGAATCCTTATGCTATTCAGCAGGAGAGCTGAGTTCTGCAGGCAGCATCTCCAGATGTGAGGCATCCCATACATGACCATCACTCAGTTGTTAACTGTGTGTACCACTTTTCCATGCTCAGTGAACCTTGACTTTCCTTTCTTTATATGAGCACAAAATCCTTTTGTTTTGGCATGATGTTTTGGCATTTCGTTTGGAATCTGTCTAAGTAGAGGTAGATTTGGCAAAAATACAATATCGTGATACTTAAAGAAATTTGATACATGATATGTCAAGACATTTATTTTTTTTTTGAGACATCTGATTAGTTATAACTGAGAAAAAAACCAGTAGTGCTACATTTAAAAAAAATATTATAAAAAATTGTACATTGAATGATTCTCATTGCATATTTAGCGTACTGTGTTGCACTAAATGCAGTTAAACGGGACTAATTATGCTCTCTTTATAATGAAACATGCAGTTGGTCAGTGTTCTACATGTACTGATGATGTACATGACATATTCAGAAAAGCATATTGTATTGTGATATAATTTATCATGATAATGGTATATATTGTCATATTGCCCAGCCCTTTGTATCAGTTTTCACTTTCTTTTGCTATTCTGCAATTCGTCCTTTTAGTTTTTTGTTTTCCGGACCTAATTTCAGATACTGGATGGACAGTGTTGGCCTCTTTTTCCTACCAAAGAGGATTTCAGATGAAGAGACCCTGGTAGTTACATGTGGATGTTTGCAGGAATGCAGTGATAAATTGCTTCCATGGCATCTCTCTCTGCTGTAAGAATAGCATGTTTAAGTACCTTCTATCTATGCTCATTATCCATTTTATTAGCTCCACATACCACATACCAGGGTATGATTTGAAAAGGTTTTTGACAGAGTTA
>NW_023495605.1:0-2497 GCF_904425465.1 Colossoma macropomum | reverse complement strand
AGCCAAATTAAAGACGTTACCACGACATAGATGAATAATAATGAGATGAAAGTCCACCTGCCGCTATCCGCCGCATGTAAGCGCCTAATTTGTGATTGTGATGCGTTCGATTGAGCTGGAATGAAGTTCGACCTGAAATAAAGCCAAATTAAAGACGTTACCACGACATAGATGAATAATAATGAGATGAAAGCCCACCTGCCGCTATCCGCCGCATGTAAGCGCCTAATTTGTGATTGTGCTGGAAAGAAGTTCGAACTGAAATAAAGCCAAATTAAAGACGTTACCACGACATAGATGAATAATAATGAGATCACAGCGCCAAATTTGTGATTGTGATGCGTTCGATTGTGTTGGAATGAAGTTCGAAGTGAAATAAAGCCAAATTAAAGACGTTACCACGACATAGATGAATAATAATGAGATCAAAGCGCCTAATTTGTGATTGTGATGCGTTCGATTGTGCTGGAATGAAGTTCGACCTGAAATAAAGCCAAATTAAAGACGTTACCACGACATAGATGAATAATAATGAGAACAAAGCTCACCTGCCGCTATCCGCCGCATGTAAGCGCCTAATTTGTGATTCTGCTGGAAAGAAGTTCGAACTGAAATAAAGCCAAATTAAAGACGTTACCACGACATAGATGAATAATAATGAGATGAAAGCCCACCTGCCGCTATCCGCCGCATGTAAGCGCCTAATTTGTGATTGTGCTGGAATGAAGTTCGAAGTGAAATAAAGCCAAATTAAAGACGTTACCACGACATAGATGAATAATAATGAGATGAAAGTCCACCTGCCGCTATCCGCCGCATGTAAGCGCCTAATTTGTGATTGTGATGCGTTCGATTGAGCTGGAATGAAGTTCGACCTAAAATAAAGCCAAATTAAAGACGTTACCAAGAAATACATGAATAATAATGAGATGAAAGTCCACCCACCGCTATCCGCCGCATGTAAACGCCTAATTTGTGATTGTTATGCGTTCGATTGTGCTGGAATGAAGTTCGAAGTGACATGAAGCCAAATTAAAGACGTTACCACGACATAGATGAATAATAATGAGATGAAAGTCCACCCACCGCTATCCGCCGCATGTAACGCCTAATTTGTGATTGTTATGCGTTCGATTGTGCTGGAATGAAGTTCGAAGTGACATGAAGCCAAATTAAAGACGTTACCACGACATAGATGAATAATAATGAGATCAAAGCCCACCTGCCGCTATCCGCCGCATGTAAGCGCCTAATTTGTGATTGTGCTGGAAAGAAGTTCGAACTGAAATAGAGCCAAATTAAAGACGTTACCACGACATAGATGAATAATAATGAGAGTAAAGCGCCTAAATTGTCATTGTGATGCGTTCGATTGTGCTGGAATGAAGTTCGAACTGAAATGAAGCCAAATTAAAGACGTTACCACAACATAGATGAATAATAATGAGATGAAATCCCCCCTGCCGCTATCCGCCGCATGTAAGCGCCTAATTTGCGATTGTTATGCGTTCGATTGTGCTGGAAAGAAGTTCGAAGTGAAATAAAGCCAAATTAAAGACGTTACCACGACATAGATGAATAATAATGAGATCAAAGCCCACCTGCCGCTATCCGCCGCATGTAAGCGCCTAATTTGTGATTGAGATGCGTTCGATTGTGCTGGAGTGAAGTTCGATCTGAAATAAAGCCAAATTAAAGACGTTACCACGACATAGATGAATAATAATGAGATCAAAACCCACCTGCCGCTATCCGCCGCATGTAAGCGCCTAATTTGTGATTGAGATGCGTTCGATTGCGGTGGAAAGAAGTTCGAACTGAAATGAAGCCAAATTAAAGACGTTTCCACGACATAGATGAATAATAATGAGATCAAAGCGCCTAATTTGTCATTGTGATGCGTTCGATTGTGCTGGAATGAAGTTCGAACTGAAATAAAGCCAAATTAAAGACGTTACCACGACATAGATGAATAATAATGAGATCAAAGCCCACCTGCCGCTATCCGCCGCATATAAGCGCCTAATTTGTGATTGTGATGCGTTCGATTGTGCTGGAATGAAGTTCGAAGTGAAATAAAGCCAAATTAAAGACGTTACCACGACATAGATGAATAATAATGAGAACAAAGCTCACCTGCCGCTATCCGCCGCATTTAAGCGCCTAATTTGTGATTGTGACGTGATCGATTGTGCTGGAAAGACGTTCGAACTGAAATGAAGGCAAATTAAAGACGTTACCACGACATAGATGAATATAATGAGATGAAAGTCACCTGCCGCTATCCGCCGCATGTAAGCGCCTAATTTGTGATTGTGACGTTCGATTGTGCTGGAAAGAAGTTCGAACTGAAATAAAGCCAAATAAAGACGTTACCACGACATAGATGAATAATAATGAGATCCACCGCCCACGCCGCCAAATTTGTGATTGTGATGCGTTCGATTGTGCTGGAATGAAGTTCGAAGTGAAATAAAGCCAAATTAAAGACGTTACC
>NW_023495604.1:0-1607 GCF_904425465.1 Colossoma macropomum | reverse complement strand
ATGAAAACATGATCTAATAATTAAATCTAAAGGATGTACAAACACAGTCTAACGAATCCTGTAGCCGATTCAAATCCTGGCGGTGGTCGACGTAGGCTGCTGAACGCAGAAGGTGCAGTGTGCTCTCGTGAAGTTCTTCTGGTCCTCTGCTGTCGTGCAGTCTGTGATCCAGGAGGAATGTGTCGTCGTCGTGGAGTCCAGGTCTTCTGCTCCTGCTGCTTGTCCTGAAATCCTGAATCCAGGCAGGACGCTTCAGCGCTCCCTGCACAGAAAACAGTGAAAAGACAAGAGAAGGGAGAAATAAAAAATCTTCCTAGCAGTGGTTTATAAAATCTGAGTGCTTTGTAATATGTTAAACAGCTAAAAAGACAAAAAATAAGGAGGATATAGACTTCCATTGTGGTGATGAGTCGATGTGATGCTCCACGCCAGCGCTCCCACTGGTCAACATTTAGGGGCTCTGGTTACAGACGACAGCGCCTGCACCTGAAAACAAACACTCACACAGAAACACACAGACATGCAAAAATGTTAGGAAGTAAGAAATATGAAAACATGAATCTAATAATTAAATCTAAAGGATGTACAAAACACAGTCTAACGAATCCTGTAGCCGATTCAAATCCTGGCGGTGGTCGACGTAGGCTGCTGAACGCAGAAGGTGCAGGTGTCTGTGAGTTCTGGTCCCTCTGCAGTCTGTAATCCGAGGAATGGTGTTTCGTGAAGTCCGTCCTTCTGCTGTCTGAAATCCTGAATCCAGGAAGGACGCTTCACCGGATCCCTGCACAGAAAACAGTGGAAAAGACAAAGAAAGGAGAAATAAAAAAATATTCCTAGCATGGTTTAATAAAATCTGGGGGTTTGGAATATTTAAACCTAAAAAGACAAAATAAGGAGGATATAGACTTCCATTGTGGTGATGAGTGGATGTGATGTTCGACCTCAGCGCTCCCACTGGTCAACATTTAGGGGCTCTGGTTACAGACGACAGCGCCTGCACCTGAAAACAAAACACTCACACAGACATGCAAAAATGTTAGGAAGTAAGAAATATGAAAACATGAATCTAATAATTAAATCTAAAGGATGTACAAAACACAGTCTAACGAATCCTGTAGTCGATTCAAATCCTGGCGGTGGACGACGTAGGCTGCTGAACGCAGAAGGTGCAGGTGTCTGTGAAGTTCTGGTCCCTCTGCAGTCTGTACCAGGAGGAATGTTGTCTTCGTGAAGTCCAGTCCTTCTGCTGTCTGAAATCCTGAATCCAGGAAGGACGCTTCATCGGATCCCTGCACAGAAAACAGTGGAAAAGACAGAGAAAGGGAGGAAATAAAAAAATTCCTAGCATGATTTAATAAAATCTGGGGGTTTGTAATATTTAAAACCTAAAAAGACAAAATAAGGAGGATATAGACTTCCATTGCGGTGATGATGGATGTGATGTTCCACCTCAACGCTCCCACTGGTCAACTTTAGTCCTCTGGTTACAGACGACAGCGTCTGCACCTGAAAACAAACACTCACACAGAAACACACAGACATGCAAAATGTTAGAAGTAAGAAATATGAAAACATGAATCTAATAATTAAATCTAAAGGATGTACAA
>NW_023495603.1:0-1295 GCF_904425465.1 Colossoma macropomum | reverse complement strand
ACAGAAACACACAGACATGCAAAAATGTTAGAAGTAAGAAATATGAAAACATGAATCTAATAATTAAATCTAAAGGATGTACAAAACACAGTCTAACGAATCCTGTAGCCGATTCAAATCCTGGCGGTGGTCGACGTAGGCTGCTGAACGCAGAAGGTGCAGGTGTCTAGTGAAGTTCTTTCGTCCCTCTGCCGTCTCTGTAATCCAGGAGGAATGGTGTCTTCGTGAAGTCCAGGTCCTTCTGCTGTCTGAAATCCTGAATCCAGGAAGGACGCTTCACCGGATCCTGCACAGAAAACAGTGGAAAAGACAAAGAAAGGGAGGAAATAAAAAATATTCCTAGCATGGTTTAATAAAATCTGGGGGTTTGTAATATTTAAAACCTAAAAAGACAAAATAAGGAGGATATAGACTTCCATTGTGGTGATGAGTGGATGTGATGTTCGACCTCAGCGCTCCCACTGGTCAACATTTAGGGGCTCTGGTTACAGACGACAGCGCCTGCACCTGAAAACAAAACACTCACACAGAAACACACAGACATGCAAAAATGTTAAGAAGTAAGAAATATGAAAACATGAATCTAATAATTAAATCTAAAGGATGTACAAAACAGTCTAACGAATCCTGTAGCCGATTCAAATCCTGGCGGTGGTCGACGTAGGCTGCTGAACGCAGAAGGTGCAGGTTTAGTCGGTCCACTGCAGTCTGTAATCCAGGAGGAATGGTGTCGTGAAGTCCAGGTCCTTCTGCTGTCTGAAATCCTGAATCCAGGAAGGACGCTTCACCGGATCCCTGCACAGAAAACAGTGGAAAAGACAAGAAAGGAGGAAAAAAAATATTCCTAGCATAGTTTAATAAAATCTGGGGGTTTGGAATATTTAAAACCTAAAAAGATAAAAAAGGAGGATATAGACTTCCATTGTGGTGATGAGTGGATGTGATGTTCGACCTCAGCGCTCCCACTGGTCAACATTTAGGGGCTCTGGTTACAGACGACAGCGCCTGCACCTGAAAACAAAACACTCACACAGAAACACACAGACATGCAAAAATGTTAAGAAGTAAGAAATATGAAAACATGAATCTAATAATTAAATCTAAAGGATGTACAAAACACAGTCTAACGAATCCTGTAGCCGATTCAAATCCTGGCGGTGGTCGACGTAGGCTGCTGAACGCAGAAGGTGCAGGTGTCTTCGTGAAGTTCTGGTCCCTCTGCCGTCTGCAGTCTGTAATCCAGGAGGAATGGTGTCTTCGTGAAGTCCAGGTCCTTCTGCTGTCTGAAATCCTGA
>NW_023495602.1:0-2588 GCF_904425465.1 Colossoma macropomum | reverse complement strand
GTCACCACGACAAACACGAAAAAAAAAAGCGGATTTAAAGGAGCCTGTCGGTATCCGCCACATGCAAGCGCCTTTTCTTGTCATTCTGACGCCTTGAATTGCACTTGAAAGACGGTCCAACTAAATTTAAGCCAAATTAAAGACGTCACCACGACAAAGACGAAAAAAGTAGCGGATTGAAAGGCACCTGCCGGTATCCGCCACATGCAAGCGCCTTTTTTGTCATTGTGACGCCTTCGATTGCACTAGAAAGACGTTCCAACTGAATTTAAGCCAAATTAAAGACGTCACCACGACTAAGACGAAAAAAGTAGCTGCTTGGAAGGCACCTGCCGGTATCCGCCACATGCAAGCGCCTTTTTTGTCATTGTGACGCCTTCGATTGCACTAGAAAGACGTTCCAACTAAATTTAAGCCAAATTAAAGACGTCACCACCACAAATACTAATAAAGGAGCGGATTTAAAGGCGCCTACGTATCCGCACATGCAGCGGCTATCTGTCATTGTGACGCCTTCGATTGTCAACTAGAAGACGTCCAAGGAGATTTCGCCAATTAAGACGTCACCCACGATAAACACCGAAAAAAGAGGGGCGTGATGTAAGGCGCCTGTCGAGTAGCCGCACATGCAAGCGCCTTTTGTGTCATTGTGACGCGTTGGATTGCACTAGAATGACGTTCCAACTGAATTTCAGCCAAATTCAAGACGTCACCACGACAAACACGAAAAAAGGGGCGGATTTAAAGGCGCCTGTCGGTATCCGCCACATGCAAGCGCCTTTTTTTGTCATTGTGACGCCTTCGATTGCACTAGAAACACGTTCCAACTGAATTTAAGTCAAATTAAAGACGTCACCACGACAAACACGAAAAAAAAAGCGGATTTAAAGGAGCCTGTCGGTATCCGCCACATGCAAGCGCCTTTTCTTGTCATTCTGACGCCTTGAATTGCACTTGAAAGACGGTCCAACTAAATTTAAGCCAAATTAAAGACGTCACCACGACAAAGACGAAAAAAGGAGCGGATTTAAAGGCGCCTGCCGCTATCCGCCACATGGAAGCGCCTTTATTGTCATTGTGACGCCTTCGATTGCACTAGAAAGACGTTCCAAATGAATTTAAGCCAAATTAAAGACGTCACCACGACAAACACGAAAAAAGAAGCGGATTTAAAGGCGCCTGCCGCTATCCGCCACATGGAAGCGCCTTTATTGTCATTGTGACGCCTTCGATTGCACTAGAAAGACGTTCCAAATGAATTAAGCCAAATTACAGACGTCACCACGCCAAAGCCGAAAAAAGGAAGCGGATCTTGAAAGGCGCCTGCCGGTATCCGCCCCATGCAAGCGCCTCTTTTTGTGTCATTGTGACGCCTTCGATTGCACCTAGACAGACATACCAGTGGAATTTCAGCCAAACTCACAGACGTCACCACAGACAAAGACGAGCGGATTTAAAGGCGCTGTCGGTATCCGCCACACTGCAAGCGCTTTTCCTTGTCATTGTGACGCGCTTGAATGCAGTTTCCTAGAAAGCGACGGTCCACTGAATTTAGCCAAATACAGACGTCCACACGACAAAGACGATAAAGCGCGGATGAAAGGCGCCTGCCGGTATCCGCCACATTGCAAGCGCCTTTATTGTCATTGTGACGCTTCGACTTGCACTAGAAAGACGTTCCAACTGAATGAAGCCAAATTAAGACGTCACTCACCACAAATGCTCATAAAGGAGCGAGATTTAAAGAGGCGCCTGCGGTATCCCGCCACATGCAAGCGGCTTTATCTGTCATTTGGGTTTACGCTCTTCGATTTGCACTCGAAATGACGTTCCAACTGAATTAAGCCAAATTAAAGACGTCACACGACAAACACGAAAACAGAGCGGATTTAAAGCGCCTGCCGCTATCCGCACACAATGCACGCGCCTTTTTTGTCATTGTGACGCCTTCGATTGCACTAGAAAGACGATTCCAACTGAACATTTCAGCCAATTCAAGACGTCACCACGCACAAAGACACGATAAAGGAGCGGATTTAAAGGCGGGCTGCGTATCCGCCACATGCAGCGCCTTTTTTTGTCATGTGAACGCTTGTGGATTCGCACTAGAAAGACAAACGTTCCAAAACTGAATTTCCGCTCAAATTCAAAACAGTCACCACCACAACACACTAATAAAGGAGCGGATTTAAAGGCGCAAACTGCGTATCCGACCACATAGCAAGCGCTACTATATTTTTGTCATTGTGACGCGTTTGGATTTGCACTAGAAGACGTTCCACCGACTAAATTTAAGCCAATTAAAGACAGTCACCAGCACAGACGAGAGCGGATTTAAGCCCCGCCCTTGTCGGTATCCGCCACATGCAGCGCCTTCATTGTGTCATTGTGACGCGTTCGATTGACACTAGAAAGACGTTCCACAACTGAGTTAAGCCAAATTAAAGACGTCACCACGACTAAACCACAAAATAGGGCGGATTTAAAGGCGCTGTCCGGTATCCGCCACATGCGAGCGCCTTTTTGTCATTGTGACGCCGTCGATGCACTAGAAAGACGTTCCAAACTGAATTTAAGCCGAATAAAGA
>NW_023495601.1:0-27614 GCF_904425465.1 Colossoma macropomum | reverse complement strand
TAGGAGTTCAAAGCTTTTTAACCAAACCTTAATTTCAAAACTCCACTATCGATACAGTTAAAAGAAGTTCATACTGTGTGACTAGCACAAGGCTTAAGACAGCAAATAGGAAGTCTGCATGTCTTTGGTTATACATTCTACTGAATTACTTTACAAGACCTGTATTGGCTTCCAGCTTCAGCCAGTATATACAAATCTATGAGAACCCTTGGTTTGGTCTCATGTCAGTAACTAAGTCATGTGGTCAGGGATTGTACTGAAAACTAACTGACTTTTGAAGTTGCAATCAGGTTTTGAACCTAACCTTTATTATTAAATAAAAATAATTAGATTCAAAATGAAGAACTTTAAAAAAGTCAGCCTCCATTGAGTCCTAATAGAGTGCTGAGATACTTTAAATGGCCAATACTGGATGCCAAAGCTCAGCCAGTGATTCCTTGGTGCTGAGGTCTCTTAGGCTTAATTGACCTATGAAGCTAAGCAAGGCTGGGCCAGGTCTTTTCCTGGATGGGAGACCATGCTGCCTTGCTAGGAGTTCAAAGCTTTTTAACCAAACCTTAATTTCAAAACTAACCTATGGATACAGTGAAAAGAAGTTCATACTGTGTGACTAGGCACAAGGCTTAAGACAGCAAATAGGAAGTCTGCATGTCTTTGGTTATACATTCTACTGAATTACTTTACAAGACCTGTATTGGCTTCCAGCTTCAGCCAGTATATACAAATCTATGAGAACCCTTGGTTTGGTCTCATGTCAGTAACTAAGTCATGTGGTCAGGGATTGTACTGAAAACTAACTGACTTTTGAAGTTGCAATCAGGTTTTGAACCTAACCTTTATTATTAAATAAAAATAATTAGATTCAAAATGAAGAACTTTAAAAAAGTCAGCCTCCATTGAGTCCTAATAGAGTGCTGAGATACTTTAAATGGCCAATACTGGATGCCAAGCACAGCCAGTGATTCCTTGGTGCTGAGGTATCTTAGGCTTAATTGACCTATGAAGCTAAGCAAGGCTGGGCCTGGTCTTTTCCTGGATGGGAGACCATGCTGCCTTGCTAGGAGTTCAAAGCTTTTTAACCAAACCTTAATTTCAAAACTCCACTATCGATACAGTTAAAAGAAGTTCATACTGTGTGACTAGGCACAAGGCTTAAGACAGCAAATAGGAAGTCTGCATGTCTTTGGTTATACATTCTACTGAATTACTTTACAAGACCTGTATTGGCTTCCAGCTTCAGCCAGTATATACAAATCTATGAGAACCCTTGGTTTGGTCTCATGTCAGTAACTAAGTCATGTGGTCAGGGATTGTACTGAAAACTAACTGACTTTTGAAGTTGCAATCAGGTTTTGAACCTAACCTTTATTATTAAATAAAAATAATTAGATTCAAAATGAAGAACTTTAAAAAAGTCAGCCTCCATTGAGTCCTAATAGAGTGCTGGGATACTTTAAATGGCCAATACTGGATGCCAAGCTCAGCCAGTGATTCCTTGGTGCTGAGGTATCTTAGGCTTAATTGACCTATGAAGCTAAGCAAGGCTGGGCCTGGTCTTTTCCTGGATGGGAGACCATGCTGCCTTGCTAGGAGTTCAAAGCTTTTTAACCAAACCTTAATTTCAAAACTCCACTATCGATACAGTTAAAAGAAGTTCATACTGTGTGACTAGGCACAAGGCTTAAGACAGCAAATAGGAAGTCTGCATGTCTTTGGTTATACATTCTACTGAATTACTTTACAAGACCTGTATTGGCTTCCAGCTTCAGCCAGTATATACAAATCTATGAGAACCCTTGGTTTGGTCTCATGTCAGTAACTAAGTCATGTGGTCAGGGATTGTACTGAAAACTAACTGACTTTTGAAGTTGCAAATCAGGTTTTGAACCTAACCTTTATTATTAAATAAAAATAATTAGATTCAAAATGAAGAACTTTAAAAAAGTCAGCCTCCATTGAGTCCTAATAGAGTGCTGAGATACTTTAAATGGCCAATACTGGATGCCAAGCTCAGCCAGTGATTCCTTGGTGCTGAGGTATCTTAGGCTTGTTTGACCTATGAAGCTAAGCAAGGCTGGGCCTGGTCTTTTCCTGGATGGGAGACCATGCTGCCTTGCTAGGAGTTCAAAGCTTTTTAACCAAACCTTAATTTCAAAACTCCACCTATCGATACAGTGAAAAGAAGTTCATACTGTGTGACTAGGCACAAGGCTTAAGACAGCAAATAGGAAGTCTGCATGTCTTTGGTTATACATTCTACTGAATTACTTTACAAGACCTGTATTGGCTTCCAGCTTCAGCCAGTATATACAAATCTATGAGAACCCTTGGTTTGGTCTCATGTCAGTAACTAAGTCATGTGGTCAGGGATTGTACTGAAAACTAACTGACTTTTGAAGTTGCAATCAGGTTTTGAACCTAACCTTTATTATTAAATAAAAATAATTAGATTCAAAATGAAGAACTTTAAAAAAGTCAGCCTCCATTGAGTCCTAATAGAGTGCTGAGATACTTTAAATGGCCAATACTGGATGCCAAGCTCAGCCAGTGATTCCTTGGTGCTGAGGTATCTTAGGCTTAATTGACCTATGAAGCTAAGCAAGGCTGGGCCTGGTCTTTTCCTGGATGGGAGACCATGCTGCCTTGCTAGGAGTTCAAAGCTTTTTAACCAAACCTTAATTTCAAAACTACACTATGGATACAGTGAAAAGAAGTTCATACTGTGTGACTAGGCACAAGGCTTAAGACAGCAAATAGGAAGTCTGCATGTCTTTGGTTATACATTCTACTGAATTACTTTACAAGACCTGTATTGGCTTCCAGCTTCAGCCAGTATATACAAATCTATGAGAACCCTTGGTTTGGTCTCATGTCAGTAACTAAGTCATGTGGTCAGGGATTGTACTGAAAACTAACTGACTTTTGAAGTTGCAATCAGGTTTTGAACCTAACCTTTATTATTAAATAAAAATAATTAGATTCAAAATGAAGAACTTTAAAAAAGTCAGCCTCCATTGAGTCCTAATAGAGTGCTGAGATACTTTAAATGGCCAATACTGGATGCCAAGCTCAGCCAGTGATTCCTTGGTGCTGAGGTCTCTTAGGCTTAATTGACCTATGAAGCTAAGCAAGGCTGGGCCTGGTCTTTTCCTGGATGGGAGACCATGCTGCCTTGCTAGGAGTTCAAAGCTTTTTAACCAAACCTTAATTTCAAAACTCCACTATCGATACAGTTAAAAGAAGTTCATACTGTGTGACTAGGCACAAGGCTTAAGACAGCAAATAGGAAGTCTGCATGTCTTTGGTTTATACATTCTACTGAATTACTTTACAAGACCTGTATTGGCTTCCAGCTTCAGCCAGTATATACAAATCTATGAGAACCCTTGGTTTGGTCTCATGTCAGTAACTAAGTCATGTGGTCAGGGATTGTACTGAAAACTAACTGACTTTTGAAGTTGCAATCAGGTTTTGAACCTAACCTTTATTATTAAATAAAAATAATTAGATTCAAAATGAAGAACTTTAAAAAAGTCAGCCTCCATTGAGTCCTAATAGAGTGCTGAGATACTTTAAATGGCCAATACTGGATGCCAAGCTCAGCCAGTGATTCCTTGGTGCTGAGGTATCTTAGGCTTAATTGACCTATGAAGCTAAGCAAGGCTGGGCCTGGTCTTTTCCTGGATGGGAGACCATGCTGCCTTGCTAGGAGTTCAAAGCTTTTTAACCAAACCTTAATTTCAAAACTACACTATCGATACAGTGAAAAGAAGTTCATACTGTGTGACTAGGCACAAGGCTTAAGACAGCAAATAGGAAGTCTGCATGTCTTTGGTTATACATTCTACTGAATTACTTTACAAGACCTGTATTGGCTTCCAGCTTCAGCCAGTATATACAAATCTATGAGAACCCTTGGTTTGGTCTCATGTCAGTAACTAAGTCATGTGGTCAGGGATTGTACTGAAAACTAACTGACTTTTGAAGTTGCAATCAGGTTTTGAACCTAACCTTTATTATTAAATAAAAATAATTAGATTCAAAATGAAGAACTTTAAAAAAGTCAGCCTCCATTGAGTCCTAATAGAGTGCTGAGATACTTTAAATGGCCAATACTGGATGCCAAGCTCAGCCAGTGATTCCTTGGTGCTGAGGTCTCTTAGGCTTAATTGACCTATGAAGCTAAGCAAGGCTGGGCCTGGTCTTTTCCTGGATGGGAGACCATGCTGCCTTGCTAGGAGTTCAAAGCTTTTTAACCAAACCTTAATTTCAAAACTAACCTATGGATACAGTGAAAAGAAGTTCATACTGTGTGACTAGGCACAAGGCTTAAGACAGCAAATAGGAAGTCTGCATGTCTTTGGTTATACATTCTACTGAATTACTTTACAAGACCTGTATTGGCTTCCAGCTTCAGCCAGTATATACAAATCTATGAGAACCCTTGGTTTGGTCTCATGTCAGTAACTAAGTCATGTGGTCAGGGATTGTACTGAAAACTAACTGACTTTTGAAGTTGCAATCAGGTTTTGAACCTAACCTTTATTATTAAATAAAAATAATTAGATTCAAAATGAAGAACTTTAAAAAAGTCAGCCTCCATTGAGTCCTAATAGAGTGCTGAGATACTTTAAATGGCCGATACTGGATGCCAAGATCAGCCAGTGATTCCTTGGTGCTGAGGTATCTTAGGCTTAATTGACCTATGAAGCTAAGCAAGGCTGGGCCTGGTCTTTTCCTGGATGGGAGACCATGCTGCCTTGCTAGGAGTTCAAAGCTTTTTAACCAAACCTTAATTTCAAAACTCCACTATCGATACAGTTAAAAGAAGTTCATACTGTGTGACTAGGCACAAGGCTTAAGACAGCAAATAGGAAGTCTGCATGTCTTTGGTTTATACATTCTACTGAATTACTTTACAAGACCTGTATTGGCTTCCAGCTTCAGCCAGTATATACAAATCTATGAGAACCCTTGGTTTGGTCTCATGTCAGTAACTAAGTCATGTGGTCAGGGATTGTACTGAAAACTAACTGACTTTTGAAGTTGCAATCAGGTTTTGAACCTAACCTTTATTATTAAATAAAAATAATTAGATTCAAAATGAAGAACTTTAAAAAAGTCAGCCTCCATTGAGTCCTAATAGAGTGCTGAGATACTTTAAATGGCCAATACTGGATGCCAAGCTCAGCCAGTGATTCCTTGGTGCTGAGGTATCTTAGGCTTAATTGACCTATGAAGCTAAGCAAGGCTGGGCCTGGTCTTTTCCTGGATGGGAGACCATGCTGCCTTGCTAGGAGTTCAAAGCTTTTTAACCAAACCTTAATTTCAAAACTCCACTATCGATACAGTTAAAAGAAGTTCATACTGTGTGACTAGCACAAGGCTTAAGACAGCAAATAGGAAGTCTGCATGTCTTTGGTTATACATTCTACTGAATTACTTTACAAGACCTGTATTGGCTTCCAGCTTCAGCCAGTATATACAAATCTATGAGAACCCTTGGTTTGGTCTCATGTCAGTAACTAAGTCATGTGGTCAGGGATTGTACTGAAAACTAACTGACTTTTGAAGTTGCAAACAGGTTTTGAACCTAACCTTTATTATTAAATAAAAATAATTAGATTCAAAATGAAGAACTTTAAAAAAGTCAGCCTCCATTGAGTCCTAATAGAGTGCTGAGATACTTTAAATGGCCAATACTGGATGCCAAGCTCAGCCAGTGATTCCTTGGTGCTGAGGTATCTTAGGCTTAATTGACCTATGAAGCTAAGCAAGGCTGGGCCTGGTCTTTTCCTGGATGGGAGACCATGCTGCCTTGCTAGGAGTTCAAAGCTTTTTAACCAAACCTTAATTTCAAAACTAACCTATGGATACAGTGAAAAGAAGTTCATACTGTGTGACTAGGCACAAGGCTTAAGACAGCAAATAGGAAGTCTGCATGTCTTTGGTTATACATTCTACTGAATTACTTTACAAGACCTGTATTGGCTTCCAGCTTCAGCCAGTATATACAAATCTATGAGAACCCTTGGTTTGGTCTCATGTCAGTAACTAAGTCATGTGGTCAGGGATTGTACTGAAAACTAACTGACTTTTGAAGTTGCAATCAGGTTTTGAACCTAACCTTTATTATTAAATAAAAATAATTAGATTCAAAATGAAGAACTTTAAAAAAGTCAGCCTCCATTGAGTCCTAATAGAGTGCTGAGATACTTTAAATGGCCAATACTGGATGCCAAGCTCAGCCAGTGATTCCTTGGTGCTGAGGTCTCTTAGGCTTAATTGACCTATGAAGCTAAGCAAGGCTGGGCCAGGTCTTTTCCTGGATGGGAGACCATGCTGCCTTGCTAGGAGTTCAAAGCTTTTTAACCAAACCTTAATTTCAAAACTAACCTATGGATACAGTGAAAAGAAGTTCATACTGTGTGACTAGGCACAAGGCTTAAGACAGCAAATAGGAAGTCTGCATGTCTTTGGTTATACATTCTACTGAATTACTTTACAAGACCTGTATTGGCTTCCAGCTTCAGCCAGTATATACAAATCTATGAGAACCCTTGGTTTGGTCTCATGTCAGTAACTAAGTCATGTGGTCAGGGATTGTACTGAAAACTAACTGACTTTTGAAGTTGCAATCAGGTTTTGAACCTAACCTTTATTATTAAATAAAAATAATTAGATTCAAAATGAAGAACTTTAAAAAAGTCAGCCTCCATTGAGTCCTAATAGAGTGCTGAGATACTTTAAATGGCCGATATTGGATGCCAAGATTAGCCAGTGATTCCTTGGTGCTGAGGTCTCCTAGGCTTAATTGACCTATGAAGCTAAGCAAGGCTGGGCCTGGTCTTTTCCTGGATGGGAGACCATGCTGCCTTGCTAGGAGTTCAATGCTTTTTAACCAAACCTTAATTTCAAAACTCCACTATCAATACAGTTAAAAGAAGTTCATACTGTGTGACTAGGCACAAGGCTTAAGACAGCAAATAGGAAGTCTGCATGTCTTTGGTTTTACATTCTACTGAATTACTTTACAAGACCTGTATTGGCTTCCAGCTACAGCCAGTATATACAAATCTATGAGAACCCTTGGTTTGGTCTCATGTCAGTAACTAAGCCATGTGGTCAGGGATTGTACTGAAAACTAACTGACTTTTGAAGTTGCAATCAGGTTTTGAACCTAACCTTTATTATTAAATAAAAATAATTAGATTCAAAATGAAGAACTTTAAAAAAGTCAGCCTCCATTGAGTCCTAATAGAGTGCTGAGATACTTTAAATGGCCGATATTGAATGCCAAGATTAGCCAGTGATTCCTTGGTGCTGAGGTCTCCTAGGCTTAATTGACCTATGAAGCTAAGCAAGGCTGGGCCTGGTCTTTTCCTGGATGGGAGACCATGCTGCCTTGCTAGGAGTTCAATGCTTTTTAACCAAACCTTAATTTCAAAACTCCACTATCGATACAGTTAAAAGAAGTTCATACTGTGTGACTAGGCACAAGGCTTAAGACAGCAAATAGGAAGTCTGCATGTCTTTGGTTTTACATTCTACTGAATTACTTTACAAGACCTGTATTGGCTTCCAGCTACAGCCAGTATATACAAATCTATGAGAACCCTTGGTTTGGTCTCATGTCAGTAACTAAGTCATGTGGTCAGGGATTGTACTGAAAACTAACTGACTTTTGAAGTTGCAATCAGGTTTTGAACCTAACCTTTATTATTAAATAAAAATAATTAGATTCAAAATGAAGAACTTTAAAAAAGTCAGCCTCCATTGAGTCCTAATAGAGTGCTGGGATACTTTAAATGGCCAATACTGGATGCCAAGCTCAGCCAGTGATTCCTTGGTGCTGAGGTCTCTTAGGCTTAATTGACCTATGAAGCTAAGCAAGGCTGGGCCTGGTCTTTTCCTGGATGGGAGACCATGCTGCCTTGCTAGGAGTTCAAAGCTTTTTAACCAAACCTTAATTTCAAAACTCCACTATCGATACAGTTAAAAGAAGTTCATACTGTGTGACTAACCAGAAGGCTTAAGACAGCAAATAGGAAGTCTGCATGTCTTTGGTTATACATTCTACTGAATTACTTTACAAGACCTGTATTGGCTTCCAGCTTCAGCCAGTATATACAAATCTATGAGAACCCTTGGTTTGGTCTCATGTCAGTAACTAAGTCATGTGGTCAGGGATTGTACTGAAAACTAACTGACTTTTGAAGTTGCAATCAGGTTTTGAACCTAACCTTTATTATTAAATAAAAATAATTAGATTCAAAATGAAGAACTTTAAAAAAGTCAGCCTCCATTGAGTCCTAATAGAGTGCTGAGATACTTTAAATGGCCAATACTGGATGCCAAGCTCAGCCAGTGATTCCTTGGTGCTGAGGTCTCTTAGGCTTAATTGACCTATGAAGCTAAGCAAGGCTGGGCCAGGTCTTTTCCTGGATGGGAGACCATGCTGCCTTGCTAGGAGTTCAAAGCTTTTTAACCAAACCTTAATTTCAAAACTCCACTATCGATACAGTGAAAAGAAGTTCATACTGTGTGACTAGCACAAGGCTTAAGACAGCAAATAGGAAGTCTGCATGTCTTTGGTTATACATTCTACTGAATTACTTTACAAGACCTGTATTGGCTTCCAGCTTCAGCCAGTATATACAAATCTATGAGAACCCTTGGTTTGGTCTCATGTCAGTAACTAAGTCATGTGGTCAGGGATTGTACTGAAAACTAACTGACTTTTGAAGTTGCAATCAGGTTTTGAACCTAACCTTTATTATTAAATAAAAATAATTAGATTCAAAATGAAGAACTTTAAAAAAGTCAGCCTCCATTGAGTCCTAATAGAGTGCTGAGATACTTTAAATGGCCAATACTGGATGCCAAGCACAGCCAGTGATTCCTTGGTGCTGAGGTATCTTAGGCTTAATTGACCTATGAAGCTAAGCAAGGCTGGGCCAGGTCTTTTCCTGGATGGGAGACCATGCTGCCTTGCTAGGAGTTCAAAGCTTTTTAACCAAACCTTAATTTCAAAACTAACCTATGGATACAGTGAAAAGAAGTTCATACTGTGTGACTAGGCACAAGGCTTAAGACAGCAAATAGGAAGTCTGCATGTCTTTGGTTATACATTCTACTGAATTACTTTACAAGACCTGTATTGGCTTCCAGCTTCAGCCAGTATATACAAATCTATGAGAACCCTTGGTTTGGTCTCATGTCAGTAACTAAGTCATGTGGTCAGGGATTGTACTGAAAACTAACTGACTTTTGAAGTTGCAATCAGGTTTTGAACCTAACCTTTATTATTAAATAAAAATAATTAGATTCAAAATGAAGAACTTTAAAAAAGTCAGCCTCCATTGAGTCCTAATAGAGTGCTGAGATACTTTAAATGGCCAATACTGGATGCCAAGCTCAGCCAGTGATTCCTTGGTGCTGAGGTCTCTTAGGCTTAATTGACCTATGAAGCTAAGCAAGGCTGGGCCTGGTCTTTTCCTGGATGGGAGACCATGCTGCCTTGCTAGGAGTTCAAAGCTTTTTAACCAAACCTTAATTTCAAAACTCCACTATCGATACAGTGAAAAGAAGTTCATACTGTGTGACTAGGCACAAGGCTTAAGACAGCAAATAGGAAGTCTGCATGTCTTTGGTTATACATTCTACTGAATTACTTTACAAGACCTGTATTGGCTTCCAGCTTCAGCCAGTATATACAAATCTATGAGAACCCTTGGTTTGGTCTCATGTCAGTAACTAAGTCATGTGGTCAGGGATTGTACTGAAAACTAACTGACTTTTGAAGTTGCAATCAGGTTTTGAACCTAACCTTTATTATTAAATAAAAATAATTAGATTCAAAATGAAGAACTTTAAAAAAGTCAGCCTCCATTGAGTCCTAATAGAGTGCTGAGATACTTTAAATGGCCGATATTGGATGCCAAGATTAGCCAGTGATTCCTTGGTGCTGAGGTCTCTTAGGCTTAATTGACCTATGAAGCTAAGCAAGGCTGGGCCTGGTCTTTTCCTGGATGGGAGACCATGCTGCCTTGCTAGGAGTTCAATGCTTTTTAACCAAACCTTAATTTCAAAACTCCACTATCGATACAGTTAAAAGAAGTTCATACTGTGTGACTAGGCACAAGGCTTAAGACAGCAAATAGGAAGTCTGCATGTCTTTGGTTTTACATTCTACTGAATTACTTTACAAGACCTGTATTGGCTTCCAGCTACAGCCAGTATATACAAATCTATGAGAACCCTTGGTTTGGTCTCATGTCAGTAACTAAGTCATGTGGTCAGGGATTGTACTGAAAACTAACTGACTTTTGAAGTTGCAATCAGGTTTTGAACCTAACCTTTATTATTAAATAAAAATAATTAGATTCAAAATGAAGAACTTTAAAAAAGTCAGCCTCCATTGAGTCCTAATAGAGTGCTGAGATACTTTAAATGGCCAATACTGGATGCCAAGCTCAGCCAGTGATTCCTTGGTGCTGAGGTCTCTTAGGCTTAATTGACCTATGAAGCTAAGCAAGGCTGGGCCTGGGTCTTTTCCTGGATGGGAGACCATGCTGCCTTGCTAGGAGTTCAAAGCTTTTTAACCAAACCTTAATTTCAAAACTCCACTATCGATACAGTTAAAAGAAGTTCATACTGTGTGACTAGGCACAAGGCTTAAGACAGCAAATAGGAAGTCTGCATGTCTTTGGTTATACATTCTACTGAATTACTTTACAAGACCTGTATTGGCTTCCAGCTTCAGCCAGTATATACAAATCTATGAGAACCCTTGGTTTGGTCTCATGTCAGTAACTAAGTCATGTGGTCAGGGATTGTACTGAAAACTAACTGACTTTTGAAGTTGCAAACAGGTTTTGAACCTAACCTTTATTATTAAATAAAAATAATTAGATTCAAAATGAAGAACTTTAAAAAAGTCAGCCTCCATTGAGTCCTAATAGAGTGCTGAGATATTTTAAATGGCCAATACTGGATGCCAAGCACAGCCAGTGATTCCTTGGTGCTGAGGTATCTTAGGCTTGTTTGACCTATGAAGCTAAGCAAGGCTGGGCCAGGTCTTTTCCTGGATGGGAGACCATGCTGCCTTGCTAGGAGTTCAAAGCTTTTTAACCAAACCTTAATTTCAAAACTAACCTATGGATACAGTGAAAAGAAGTTCATACTGTGTGACTAGGCACAAGGCTTAAGACAGCAAATAGGAAGTCTGCATGTCTTTGGTTATACATTCTACTGAATTACTTTACAAGACCTGTATTGGCTTCCAGCTTCAGCCAGTATATACAAATCTATGAGAACCCTTGGTTTGGTCTCATGTCAGTAACTAAGTCATGTGGTCAGGGATTGTACTGAAAACTAACTGACTTTTGAAGTTGCAATCAGGTTTTGAACCTAACCTTTATTATTAAATAAAAATAATTAGATTCAAAATGAAGAACTTTAAAAAAGTCAGCCTCCATTGAGTCCTAATAGAGTGCTGAGATACTTTAAATGGCCAATACTGGATGCCAAGCTCAGCCAGTGATTCCTTGGTGCTGAGGTCTCTTAGGCTTAATTGACCTATGAAGCTAAGCAAGGCTGGGCCTGGTCTTTTCCTGGATGGGAGACCATGCTGCCTTGCTAGGAGTTCAAAGCTTTTTAACCAAACCTTAATTTCAAAACTAACCTATGGATACAGTGAAAAGAAGTTCATACTGTGTGACTAGGCACAAGGCTTAAGACAGCAAATAGGAAGTCTGCATGTCTTTGGTTATACATTCTACTGAATTACTTTACAAGACCTGTATTGGCTTCCAGCTTCAGCCAGTATATACAAATCTATGAGAACCCTTGGTTTGGTCTCATGTCAGTAACTAAGTCATGTGGTCAGGGATTGTACTGAAAACTAACTGACTTTTGAAGTTGCAATCAGGTTTTGAACCTAACCTTTATTATTAAATAAAAATAATTAGATTCAAAATGAAGAACTTTAAAAAAGTCAGCCTCCATTGAGTCCTAATAGAGTGCTGAGATACTTTAAATGGCCGATACTGGATGCCAAGATCAGCCAGTGATTCCTTGGTGCTGAGGTCTCTTAGGCTTAATTGACCTATGAAGCTAAGCAAGGCTGGGCCTGGTCTTTTCCTGGATGGGAGACCATGCTGCCTTGCTAGGAGTTCAAAGCTTTTTAACCAAACCTTAATTTCAAAACTCCACTATCGATACAGTTAAAAGAAGTTCATACTGTGTGACTAGGCACAAGGCTTAAGACAGCAAATAGGAAGTCTGCATGTCTTTGGTTATACATTCTACTGAATTACTTTACAAGACCTGTATTGGCTTCCAGCTACAGCCAGTATATACAAATCTATGAGAACCCTTGGTTTGGTCTCATGTCAGTAACTAAGTCATGTGGTCAGGGATTGTACTGAAAACTAACTGACTTTTGAAGTTGCAATCAGGTTTTGAACCTAACCTTTATTATTAAATAAAAATAATTAGATTCAAAATGAAGAACTTTAAAAAAGTCAGCCTCCATTGAGTCCTAATAGAGTGCTGAGATACTTTAAATGGCCAATACTGGATGCCAAGCATCAGCCAGTGATTCCTTGGTGCTGAGGTCTCTTAGGCTTAATTGACCTATGAAGCTAAGCAAGGCTGGGCCTGGTCTTTTCCTGGATGGGAGACCATGCTGCCTTGCTAGGAGTTCAAAGCTTTTTAACCAAACCTTAATTTCAAAACTCCACTATCGATACAGTGAAAAGAAGTTCATACTGTGTGACTAGGCACAAGGCTTAAGACAGCAAATAGGAAGTCTGCATGTCTTTGGTTTATACATTCTACTGAATTACTTTACAAGACCTGTATTGGCTTCCAGCTTCAGCCAGTATATACAAATCTATGAGAACCCTTGGTTTGGTCTCATGTCAGTAACTAAGTCATGTGGTCAGGGATTGTACTGAAAACTAACTGACTTTTGAAGTTGCAATCAGGTTTTGAACCTAACCTTTATTATTAAATAAAAATAATTAGATTCAAAATGAAGAACTTTAAAAAAGTCAGCCTCCATTGAGTCCTAATAGAGTGCTGGGATACTTTAAATGGCCAATACTGGATGCCAAGCTCAGCCAGTGATTCCTTGGTGCTGAGGTCTCTTAGGCTTAATTGACCTATGAAGCTAAGCAAGGCTGGGCCTGGTCTTTTCCTGGATGGGAGACCATGCTGCCTTGCTAGGAGTTCAAAGCTTTTTAACCAAACCTTAATTTCAAAACTCCACTATCGATACAGTTAAAAGAAGTTCATACTGTGTGACTAGGCACAAGGCTTAAGACAGCAAATAGGAAGTCTGCATGTCTTTGGTTATACATTCTACTGAATTACTTTACAAGACCTGTATTGGCTTCCAGCTTCAGCCAGTATATACAAATCTATGAGAACCCTTGGTTTGGTCTCATGTCAGTAACTAAGTCATGTGGTCAGGGATTGTACTGAAAACTAACTGACTTTTGAAGTTGCAATCAGGTTTTGAACCTAACCTTTATTATTAAATAAAAATAATTAGATTCAAAATGAAGAACTTTAAAAAAGTCAGCCTCCATTGAGTCCTAATAGAGTGCTGAGATACTTTAAATGGCCAATACTGGATGCCAAGCACAGCCAGTGATTCCTTGGTGCTGAGGTATCTTAGGCTTAATTGACCTATGAAGCTAAGCAAGGCTGGGCCAGGTCTTTTCCTGGATGGGAGACCATGCTGCCTTGCTAGGAGTTCAAAGCTTTTTAACCAAACCTTAATTTCAAAACTAACCTATGGATACAGTGAAAAGAAGTTCATACTGTGTGACTAGGCACAAGGCTTAAGACAGCAAATAGGAAGTCTGCATGTCTTTGGTTATACATTCTACTGAATTACTTTACAAGACCTGTATTGGCTTCCAGCTTCAGCCAGTATATACAAATCTATGAGAACCCTTGGTTTGGTCTCATGTCAGTAACTAAGTCATGTGGTCAGGGATTGTACTGAAAACTAACTGACTTTTGAAGTTGCAATCAGGTTTTGAACCTAACCTTTATTATTAAATAAAAATAATTAGATTCAAAATGAAGAACTTTAAAAAAGTCAGCCTCCATTGAGTCCTAATAGAGTGCTGAGATACTTTAAATGGCCAATACTGGATGCCAAGCTCAGCCAGTGATTCCTTGGTGCTGAGGTATCTTAGGCTTAATTGACCTATGAAGCTAAGCAAGGCTGGGCCTGGTCTTTTCCTGGATGGGAGACCATGCTGCCTTGCTAGGAGTTCAAAGCTTTTTAACCAAACCTTAATTTCAAAACTCCACTATCGATACAGTTAAAAGAAGTTCATACTGTGTGACTAGGCACAAGGCTTAAGACAGCAAATAGGAAGTCTGCATGTCTTTGGTTATACATTCTACTGAATTACTTTACAAGACCTGTATTGGCTTCCAGCTTCAGCCAGTATATACAAATCTATGAGAACCCTTGGTTTGGTCTCATGTCAGTAACTAAGTCATGTGGTCAGGGATTGTACTGAAAACTAACTGACTTTTGAAGTTGCAATCAGGTTTTGAACCTAACCTTTATTATTAAATAAAAATAATTAGATTCAAAATGAAGAACTTTAAAAAAGTCAGCCTCCATTGAGTCCTAATAGAGTGCTGAGATACTTTAAATGGCCGATATTGGATGCCAAGATTAGCCAGTGATTCCTTGGTGCTGAGGTCTCTTAGGCTTAATTGACCTATGAAGCTAAGCAAGGCTGGGCCTGGTCTTTTCCTGGATGGGAGACCATGCTGCCTTGCTAGGAGTTCAAATGCTTTTTAACCAAACCTTAATTTCAAAACTCCACTATCGATACAGTTAAAAGAAGTTCATACTGTGTGACTAGGCACAAGGCTTAAGACAGCAAATAGGAAGTCTGCATGTCTTTGGTTTTACATTCTACTGAATTACTTTACAAGACCTGTATTGGCTTCCAGCTACAGCCAGTATATACAAATCTATGAGAACCCTTGGTTTGGTCTCATGTCAGTAACTAAGTCATGTGGTCAGGGATTGTACTGAAAACTAACTGACTTTTGAAGTTGCAATCAGGTTTTGAACCTAACCTTTATTATTAAATAAAAATAATTAGATTCAAAATGAAGAACTTTAAAAAAGTCAGCCTCCATTGAGTCCTAATAGAGTGCTGAGATACTTTAAATGGCCAATACTGGATGCCAAGCTCAGCCAGTGATTCCTTGGTGCTGAGGTCTCTTAGGCTTAATTGACCTATGAAGCTAAGCAAGGCTGGGCCAGGTCTTTTCCTGGATGGGAGACCATGCTGCCTTGCTAGGAGTTCAAAGCTTTTTAACCAAACCTTAATTTCAAAACTAACCTATGGATACAGTGAAAAGAAGTTCATACTGTGTGACTAGGCACAAGGCTTAAGACAGCAAATAGGAAGTCTGCATGTCTTTGGTTATACATTCTACTGAATTACTTTACAAGACCTGTATTGGCTTCCAGCTTCAGCCAGTATATACAAATCTATGAGAACCCTTGGTTTGGTCTCATGTCAGTAACTAAGTCATGTGGTCAGGGATTGTACTGAAAACTAACTGACTTTTGAAGTTGCAATCAGGTTTTGAACCTAACCTTTATTATTAAATAAAAATAATTAGATTCAAAATGAAGAACTTTAAAAAAGTCAGCCTCCATTGAGTCCTAATAGAGTGCTGAGATACTTTAAATGGCCAATACTGGATGCCAAGCTCAGCCAGTGATTCCTTGGTGCTGAGGTCTCTTAGGCTTAATTGACCTATGAAGCTAAGCAAGGCTGGGCCAGGTCTTTTCCTGGATGGGAGACCATGCTGCCTTGCTAGGAGTTCAAAGCTTTTTAACCAAACCTTAATTTCAAAACTAACCTATGGATACAGTGAAAAGAAGTTCATACTGTGTGACTAGGCACAAGGCTTAAGACAGCAAATAGGAAGTCTGCATGTCTTTGGTTATACATTCTACTGAATTACTTTACAAGACCTGTATTGGCTTCCAGCTTCAGCCAGTATATACAAATCTATGAGAACCCTTGGTTTGGTCTCATGTCAGTAACTAAGTCATGTGGTCAGGGATTGTACTGAAAACTAACTGACTTTTGAAGTTGCAATCAGGTTTTGAACCTAACCTTTATTATTAAATAAAAATAATTAGATTCAAAATGAAGAACTTTAAAAAAGTCAGCCTCCATTGAGTCCTAATAGAGTGCTGAGATACTTTAAATGGCCAATACTGGATGCCAAGCATCAGCCAGTGATTCCTTGGTGCTGAGGTATCTTAGGCTTAATTGACCTATGAAGCTAAGCAAGGCTGGGCCTGGTCTTTTCCTGGATGGGAGACCATGCTGCCTTGCTAGGAGTTCAATGCTTTTTAACCAAACCTTAATTTCAAAACTCCACTATCGATACAGTTAAAAGAAGTTCATACTGTGTGACTAGGCACAAGGCTTAAGACAGCAAATAGGAAGTCTGCATGTCTTTGGTTTTACATTCTACTGAATTACTTTACAAGACCTGTATTGGCTTCCAGCTACAGCCAGTATATACAAATCTATGAGAACCCTTGGTTTGGTCTCATGTCAGTAACTAAGTCATGTGGTCAGGGATTGTACTGAAAACTAACTGACTTTTGAAGTTGCAATCAGGTTTTGAACCTAACCTTTATTATTAAATAAAAATAATTAGATTCAAAATGAAGAACTTTAAAAAAGTCAGCCTCCATTGAGTCCTAATAGAGTGCTGGGATACTTTAAATGGCCAATACTGGATGCCAAGCTCAGCCAGTGATTCCTTGGTGCTGAGGTCTCTTAGGCTTAATTGACCTATGAAGCTAAGCAAGGCTGGGCCTGGGCTTTTCCTGGATGGGAGACCATGCTGCCTTGCTAGGAGTTCAAAGCTTTTTAACCAAACCTTAATTTCAAAACTCCACTATCGATACAGTTAAAAGAAGTTCATACTGTGTGACTAGGCACAAGGCTTAAGACAGCAAATAGGAAGTCTGCATGTCTTTGGTTATACATTCTACTGAATTACTTTACAAGACCTGTATTGGCTTCCAGCTTCAGCCAGTATATACAAATCTATGAGAACCCTTGGTTTGGTCTCATGTCAGTAACTAAGTCATGTGGTCAGGGATTGTACTGAAAACTAACTGACTTTTGAAGTTGCAAACAGGTTTTGAACCTAACCTTTATTATTAAATAAAAATAATTAGATTCAAAATGAAGAACTTTAAAAAAGTCAGCCTCCATTGAGTCCTAATAGAGTGCTGAGATATTTTAAATGGCCAATACTGGATGCCAAACACAGCCAGGGATTCCTTGGTGCTGAGGTATCTTAGGCTTGTTTGACCTATGAAGCTAAGCAAGGCTGGGCCAGGTCTTTTCCTGGATGGGAGACCATGCTGCCTTGCTAGGAGTTCAAAGCTTTTTAACCAAACCTTAATTTCAAAACTAACCTATGGATACAGTGAAAAGAAGTTCATACTGTGTGACTAGGCACAAGGCTTAAGACAGCAAATAGGAAGTCTGCATGTCTTTGGTTATACATTCTACTGAATTACTTTACAAGACCTGTATTGGCTTCCAGCTTCAGCCAGTATATACAAATCTATGAGAACCCTTGGTTTGGTCTCATGTCAGTAACTAAGTCATGTGGTCAGGGATTGTACTGAAAACTAACTGACTTTTGAAGTTGCAATCAGGTTTTGAACCTAACCTTTATTATTAAATAAAAATAATTAGATTCAAAATGAAGAACTTTAAAAAAGTCAGCCTCCATTGAGTCCTAATAGAGTGCTGAGATACTTTAAATGGCCGATATTGGATGCCAAGATTAGCCAGTGATTCCTTGGTGCTGAGGTCTCTTAGGCTTAATTGACCTATGAAGCTAAGCAAGGCTGGGCCTGGTCTTTTCCTGGATGGGAGACCATGCTGCCTTGCTAGGAGTTCAAAGCTTTTTAACCAAACCTTAATTTCAAAACTCCACTATCGATACAGTTAAAAGAAGTTCATACTGTGTGACTAGGCACAAGGCTTAAGACAGCAAATAGGAAGTCTGCATGTCTTTGGTTTTACATTCTACTGAATTACTTTACAAGACCTGTATTGGCTTCCAGCTACAGCCAGTATATACAAATCTATGAGAACCCTTGGTTTGGTCTCATGTCAGTAACTAAGTCATGTGGTCAGGGATTGTACTGAAAACTAACTGACTTTTGAAGTTGCAATCAGGTTTTGAACCTAACCTTTATTATTAAATAAAAATAATTAGATTCAAAATGAAGAACTTTAAAAAAGTCAGCCTCCATTGAGTCCTAATAGAGTGCTGGGATACTTTAAATGGCCAATACTGGATGCCAAGCTCAGCCAGTGATTCCTTGGTGCTGAGGTCTCTTAGGCTTAATTGACCTATGAAGCTAAGCAAGGCTGGGCCTGGGTCTTTTCCTGGATGGGAGACCATGCTGCCTTGCTAGGAGTTCAAAGCTTTTTAACCAAACCTTAATTTCAAAACTCCACTATCGATACAGTTAAAAGAAGTTCATACTGTGTGACTAACCACAAGGCTTAAGACAGCAAATAGGAAGTCTGCATGTCTTTGGTTATACATTCTACTGAATTACTTTACAAGACCTGTATTGGCTTCCAGCTTCAGCCAGTATATACAAATCTATGAGAACCCTTGGTTTGGTCTCATGTCAGTAACTAAGTCATGTGGTCAGGGATTGTACTGAAAACTAACTGACTTTTGAAGTTGCAATCAGGTTTTGAACCTAACCTTTATTATTAAATAAAAATAATTAGATTCAAAATGAAGAACTTTAAAAAAGTCAGCCTCCATTGAGTCCTAATAGAGTGCTGGGATACTTTAAATGGCCAATACTGGATGCCAAGCTCAGCCAGTGATTCCTTGGTGCTGAGGTCTCTTAGGCTTAATTGACCTATGAAGCTAAGCAAGGCTGGGCCTGGTCTTTTCCTGGATGGGAGACCATGCTGCCTTGCTAGGAGTTCAAAGCTTTTTAACCAAACCTTAATTTCAAAACTAACCTATGGATACAGTGAAAAGAAGTTCATACTGTGTGACTAGGCACAAGGCTTAAGACAGCAAATAGGAAGTCTGCATGTCTTTGGTTATACATTCTACTGAATTACTTTACAAGACCTGTATTGGCTTCCAGCTTCAGCCAGTATATACAAATCTATGAGAACCCTTGGTTTGGTCTCATGTCAGTAACTAAGTCATGTGGTCAGGGATTGTACTGAAAACTAACTGACTTTTGAAGTTGCAATCAGGTTTTGAACCTAACCTTTATTATTAAATAAAAATAATTAGATTCAAAATGAAGAACTTTAAAAAAGTCAGCCTCCATTGAGTCCTAATAGAGTGCTGAGATACTTTAAATGGCCGATATTGGATGCCAAGATTAGCCAGTGATTCCTTGGTGCTGAGGTATCTTAGGCTTAATTGACCTATGAAGCTAAGCAAGGCTGGGCCTGGTCTTTTCCTGGATGGGAGACCATGCTGCCTTGCTAGGAGTTCAATGCTTTTTAACCAAACCTTAATTTCAAAACTCCACTATCGATACAGTTAAAAGAAGTTCATACTGTGTGACTAGGCACAAGGCTTAAGACAGCAAATAGGAAGTCTGCATGTCTTTGGTTTTACATTCTACTGAATTACTTTACAAGACCTGTATTGGCTTCCAGCTTCAGCCAGTATATACAAATCTATGAGAACCCTTGGTTTGGTCTCATGTCAGTAACTAAGTCATGTGGTCAGGGATTGTACTGAAAACTAACTGACTTTTGAAGTTGCAATCAGGTTTTGAACCTAACCTTTATTATTAAATAAAAATAATTAGATTCAAAATGAAGAACTTTAAAAAAGTCAGCCTCCATTGAGTCCTAATAGAGTGCTGAGATACTTTAAATGGCCGATATTGGATGCCAAGATTAGCCAGTGATTCCTTGGTGCTGAGGTCTCTTAGGCTTAATTGACCTATGAAGCTAAGCAAGGCTGGGCCTGGTCTTTTCCTGGATGGGAGACCATGCTGCCTTGCTAGGAGTTCAAAGCTTTTTAACCAAACCTTAATTTCAAAACTCCACTATCGATACAGTTAAAAGAAGTTCATACTGTGTGACTAGGCACAAGGCTTAAGACAGCAAATAGGAAGTCTGCATGTCTTTGGTTTTACATTCTACTGAATTACTTTACAAGACCTGTATTGGCTTCCAGCTACAGCCAGTATATACAAATCTATGAGAACCCTTGGTTTGGTCTCATGTCAGTAACTAAGTCATGTGGTCAGGGATTGTACTGAAAACTAACTGACTTTTGAAGTTGCAATCAGGTTTTGAACCTAACCTTTATTATTAAATAAAAATAATTAGATTCAAAATGAAGAACTTTAAAAAAGTCAGCCTCCATTGAGTCCTAATAGAGTGCTGGGATACTTTAAATGGCCAATACTGGATGCCAAGCTCAGCCAGTGATTCCTTGGTGCTGAGGTCTCTTAGGCTTAATTGACCTATGAAGCTAAGCAAGGCTGGGCCTGGGTCTTTTCCTGGATGGGAGACCATGCTGCCTTGCTAGGAGTTCAAAGCTTTTTAACCAAACCTTAATTTCAAAACTCCACTATCGATACAGTTAAAAGAAGTTCATACTGTGTGACTAGGCACAAGGCTTAAGACAGCAAATAGGAAGTCTGCATGTCTTTGGTTATACATTCTACTGAATTACTTTACAAGACCTGTATTGGCTTCCAGCTTCAGCCAGTATATACAAATCTATGAGAACCCTTGGTTTGGTCTCATGTCAGTAACTAAGTCATGTGGTCAGGGATTGTACTGAAAACTAACTGACTTTTGAAGTTGCAATCAGGTTTTGAACCTAACCTTTATTATTAAATAAAAATAATTAGATTCAAAATGAAGAACTTTAAAAAAGTCAGCCTCCATTGAGTCCTAATAGAGTGCTGGGATACTTTAAATGGCCAATACTGGATGCCAAGCTCAGCCAGTGATTCCTTGGTGCTGAGGTCTCTTAGGCTTAATTGACCTATGAAGCTAAGCAAGGCTGGGCCTGGGCTTTTCCTGGATGGGAGACCATGCTGCCTTGCTAGGAGTTCAAAGCTTTTTAACCAAACCTTAATTTCAAAACTCCACTATCGATACAGTTAAAAGAAGTTCATACTGTGTGACTAGCACAAGGCTTAAGACAGCAAATAGGAAGTCTGCATGTCTTTGGTTATACATTCTACTGAATTACTTTACAAGACCTGTATTGGCTTCCAGCTTCAGCCAGTATATACAAATCTATGAGAACCCTTGGTTTGGTCTCATGTCAGTAACTAAGTCATGTGGTCAGGGATTGTACTGAAAACTAACTGACTTTTGAAGTTGCAATCAGGTTTTGAACCTAACCTTTATTATTAAATAAAAATAATTAGATTCAAAATGAAGAACTTTAAAAAAGTCAGCCTCCATTGAGTCCTAATAGAGTGCTGGGATACTTTAAATGGCCAATACTGGATGCCAAGCTCAGCCAGTGATTCCTTGGTGCTGAGGTCTCTTAGGCTTAATTGACCTATGAAGCTAAGCAAGGCTGGGCCTGGTCTTTTCCTGGATGGGAGACCATGCTGCCTTGCTAGGAGTTCAAAGCTTTTTAACCAAACCTTAATTTCAAAACTAACCTATGGATACAGTGAAAAGAAGTTCATACTGTGTGACTAGGCACAAGGCTTAAGACAGCAAATAGGAAGTCTGCATGTCTTTGGTTACACATTCTACTGAATTACTTTACAAGACCTGTATTGGCTTCCAGCTACAGCCAGTATATACAAATCTATGAGAACCCTTGGTTTGGTCTCATGTCAGTAACTAAGTCATGTGGTCAGGGATTGTACTGAAAACTAACTGACTTTTGAAGTTGCAATCAGGTTTTGAACCTAACCTTTATTATTAAATAAAAATAATTAGATTCAAAATGAAGAACTTTAAAAAAGTCAGCCTCCATTGAGTCCTAATAGAGTGCTGAGATACTTTAAATGGCCGATACTGGATGCCAAGCTCAGCCAGTGATTCCTTGGTGCTGAGGTATCTTAGGCTTAATTGACCTATGAAGCTAAGCAAGGCTGGGCCTGGTCTTTTCCTGGATGGGAGACCATGCTGCCTTGCTAGGAGTTCAATGCTTTTTAACCAAACCTTAATTTCAAAACTCCACTATCGATACAGTTAAAAGAAGTTCATACTGTGTGACTAGGCACAAGGCTTAAGACAGCAAATAGGAAGTCTGCATGTCTTTGGTTTTACATTCTACTGAATTACTTTACAAGACCTGTATTGGCTTCCAGCTACAGCCAGTATATACAAATCTATGAGAACCCT
Organism: Colossoma macropomum; assembly: GCF_904425465.1. Taxonomy (NCBI): domain Eukaryota; kingdom Metazoa; phylum Chordata; class Actinopteri; order Characiformes; family Serrasalmidae; genus Colossoma; species Colossoma macropomum. The sequence goes on along the minus strand of NW_023495601.1, from coordinate 5,178 downwards.
TGGTTTGGTCTCATGTCAGTAACTAAGTCATGTGGTCAGGGATTGTACTGAAAACTAACTGACTTTTGAAGTTGCAATCAGGTTTTGAACCTAACCTTTATTATTAAATAAAAATAATTAGATTCAAAATGAAGAACTTTAAAAAAGTCAGCCTCCATTGAGTCCTAATAGAGTGCTGGGATACTTTAAATGGCCAATACTGGATGCCAAGCTCAGCCAGTGATTCCTTGGTGCTGAGGTCTCTTAGGCTTAATTGACCTATGAAGCTAAGCAAGGCTGGGCCTGGTCTTTTCCTGGATGGGAGACCATGCTGCCTTGCTAGGAGTTCAAAGCTTTTTAACCAAACCTTAATTTCAAAACTCCACTATCGATACAGTTAAAAGAAGTTCATACTGTGTGACTAACCACAAGGCTTAAGACAGCAAATAGGAAGTCTGCATGTCTTTGGTTATACATTCTACTGAATTACTTTACAAGACCTGTATTGGCTTCCAGCTTCAGCCAGTATATACAAATCTATGAGAACCCTTGGTTTGGTCTCATGTCAGTAACTAAGTCATGTGGTCAGGGATTGTACTGAAAACTAACTGACTTTTGAAGTTGCAAACAGGTTTTGAACCTAACCTTTATTATTAAATAAAAATAATTAGATTCAAAATGAAGAACTTTAAAAAAGTCAGCCTCCATTGAGTCCTAATAGAGTGCTGGGATACTTTAAATGGCCAATACTGGATGCCAAGCTCAGCCAGTGATTCCTTGGTGCTGAGGTCTCTTAGGCTTAATTGACCTATGAAGCTAAGCAAGGCTGGGCCAGGTCTTTTCCTGGATGGGAGACCATGCTGCCTTGCTAGGAGTTCAAAGCTTTTTAACCAAACCTTAATTTCAAAACTCCACTATCGATACAGTTAAAAGAAGTTCATACTGTGTGACTAACCAGAAGGCTTAAGACAGCAAATAGGAAGTCTGCATGTCTTTGGTTATACATTCTACTGAATTACTTTACAAGACCTGTATTGGCTTCCAGCTTCAGCCAGTATATACAAATCTATGAGAACCCTTGGTTTGGTCTCATGTCAGTAACTAAGCCATGTGGTCAGGGATTGTATTGAAAATTAACTGACATTAGAAGTTGCGGTCAGGTTTTGACCCTAACCTTTATTTTGAAATTAAAATAACTTAATTCAAAATGAAGAACTTTAAAAAAGTCAGCCTCCATTGAGACCTAATAGAGTGCTGAGATATTTTAAATGGCCAATACTGGATGCCACACACAGCCAGGGATTCCTTGATGCTGAGGTATCTTAGGCTTGTTTGACCTATGAAGCTAAGCAAGGCTGGGCCAGGTCTTTTCCTGCATGTCTTTGGTTATACATTCTACTGAATTACTTTACAAGACCTGTATTGGCTTCCAGCTTCAGCCAGTATATACAAATCTATGAGAACCCTTGGTTTGGTCTCATGTCAGTAACTAAGTCATGTGGTCAGGGATTGTACTGAAAACTAACTGACTTTTGAAGTTGCAATCAGGTTTTGAACCTAACCTTTATTATTAAATAAAAATAATTAGATTCAAAATGAAGAACTTTAAAAAAGTCAGCCTCCATTGAGTCCTAATAGAGTGCTGGGATACTTTAAATGGCCAATACTGGATGCCAAGCTCAGCCAGTGATTCCTTGGTGCTGAGGTCTCTTAGGCTTAATTGACCTATGAAGCTAAGCAAGGCTGGGCCTGGGCTTTTCCTGGATGGGAGACCATGCTGCCTTGCTAGGAGTTCAAAGCTTTTTAACCAAACCTTAATTTCAAAACTCCACTATCGATACAGTTAAAAGAAGTTCATACTGTGTGACTAACCACAAGGCTTAAGACAGCAAATAGGAAGTCTGCATGTCTTTGGTTATACATTCTACTGAATTACTTTACAAGACCTGTATTGGCTTCCAGCTTCAGCCAGTATATACAAATCTATGAGAACCCTTGGTTTGGTCTCATGTCAGTAACTAAGTCATGTGGTCAGGGATTGTACTGAAAACTAACTGACTTTTGAAGTTGCAAACAGGTTTTGAACCTAACCTTTATTATTAAATAAAAATAATTAGATTCAAAATGAAGAACTTTAAAAAAGTCAGCCTCCATTGAGTCCTAATAGAGTGCTGAGATATTTTAAATGGCCAATACTGGATGCCACACACAGCCAGGGATTCCTTGATGCTGAGGTATCTTAGGCTTGTTTGACCTATGAAGCTAAGCAAGGCTGGGCCAGGTCTTTTCCTGGATGGGAGACCATGCTGCCTTGCTAGGAGTTCAAAGCTTTTTAACCAAACCTTAATTTCAAAACTAACCTATGGATACAGTGAAAAGAAGTTCATACTGTGTGACTAGGCACAAGGCTTAAGACAGCAAATAGGAAGTCTGCATGTCTTTGGTTTTACATTCTACTGAATTACTTTACAAGACCTGTATTGGCTTCCAGCTTCAGCCAGTATATACAAATCTATGAGAACCCTTGGTTTGGTCTCATGTCAGTAACTAAGTCATGTGGTCAGGGATTGTACTGAAAACTAACTGACTTTTGAAGTTGCAATCAGGTTTTGAACCTAACCTTTATTATTAAATAAAAATAATTAGATTCAAAATGAAGAACTTTAAAAAAGTCAGCCTCCATTGAGTCCTAATAGAGTGCTGAGATACTTTAAATGGCCGATATTGGATGCCAAGATTAGCCAGTGATTCCTTGGTGCTGAGGTATCTTAGGCTTAATTGACCTATGAAGCTAAGCAAGGCTGGGCCTGGTCTTTTCCTGGATGGGAGACCATGCTGCCTTGCTAGGAGTTCAATGCTTTTTAACCAAACCTTAATTTCAAAACTCCACTATCGATACAGTTAAAAGAAGTTCATACTGTGTGACTAGGCACAAGGCTTAAGACAGCAAATAGGAAGTCTGCATGTCTTTGGTTTTACATTCTACTGAATTACTTTACAAGACCTGTATTGGCTTCCAGCTACAGCCAGTATATACAAATCTATGAGAACCCTTGGTTTGGTCTCATGTCAGTAACTAAGTCATGTGGTCAGGGATTGTACTGAAAACTAACTGACTTTTGAAGTTGCAATCAGGTTTTGAACCTAACCTTTATTATTAAATAAAAATAATTAGATTCAAAATGAAGAACTTTAAAAAAGTCAGCCTCCATTGAGTCCTAATAGAGTGCTGGGATACTTTAAATGGCCAATACTGGATGCCAAGCTCAGCCAGTGATTCCTTGGTGCTGAGGTCTCTTAGGCTTAATTGACCTATGAAGCTAAGCAAGGCTGGGCCTGGGCTTTTCCTGGATGGGAGACCATGCTGCCTTGCTAGGAGTTCAAAGCTTTTTAACCAAACCTTAATTTCAAAACTCCACTATCGATACAGTTAAAAGAAGTTCATACTGTGTGACTAACCACAAGGCTTAAGACAGCAAATAGGAAGTCTGCATGTCTTTGGTTATACATTCTACTGAATTACTTTACAAGACCTGTATTGGCTTCCAGCTTCAGCCAGTATATACAAATCTATGAGAACCCTTGGTTTGGTCTCATGTCAGTAACTAAGTCATGTGGTCAGGGATTGTACTGAAAACTAACTGACTTTTGAAGTTGCAAACAGGTTTTGAACCTAACCTTTATTATTAAATAAAAATAATTAGATTCAAAATGAAGAACTTTAAAAAAGTCAGCCTCCATTGAGTCCTAATAGAGTGCTGAGATATTTTAAATGGCCAATACTGGATGCCAAACACAGCCAGGGATTCCTTGGTGCTGAGGTATCTTAGGCTTGTTTGACCTATGAAGCTAAGCAAGGCTGGGCCAGGTCTTTTCCTGGATGGGAGACCATGCTGCCTTGCTAGGAGTTCAAAGCTTTTTAACCAAACCTTAATTTCAAAACTAACCTATGGATACAGTGAAAAGAAGTTCATACTGTGTGACTAGGCACAAGGCTTAAGACAGCAAATAGGAAGTCTGCATGTCTTTGGTTATACATTCTACTGAATTACTTTACAAGACCTGTATTGGCTTCCAGCTTCAGCCAGTATATACAAATCTATGAGAACCCTTGGTTTGGTCTCATGTCAGTAACTAAGTCATGTGGTCAGGTATTGTACTGAAAACTAACTGACTTTTGAAGTTGCAATCAGGTTTTGAACCTAACCTTTATTATTAAATAAAAATAATTAGATTCAAAATGAAGAACTTTAAAAAAGTCAGCCTCCATTGAGTCCTAATAGAGTGCTGAGATACTTTAAATGGCCAATACTGGATACCAAGCACAGCCAGTGATTCCTTGGTGCTGAGGTATCTTAGGCTTAATTGACCTATGAAGCTAAGCAAGGCTGGGCCAGGTCATTTTCTGCATGGGAGACCATGCTGCCTTGCTAGGAGTTCAAAGCTTTTTAACCAAACCTTAATTTCAAAACTAGCCTATGGATACAGTGAAAAGAAGTTCATACTGTGTGACTAGGCACAAGGCTTAAGACAGCAAATAGGAAGTCTGCATGTCTTTGGTTATACATTCTACTGAATTACTTTACAAGACCTGTATTGGCTTCCAGCTTCAGCCAGTATATACAAATCTATGAGAACCCTTGGTTTGGTCTCATGTCAGTAACTAAGTCATGTGGTCAGGGATTGTACTGAAAACTAACTGACTTTTGAAATTGCAATCAGGTTTTGAACCTAACCTTTATTATTAAATAAAAATAATTAGATTCAAAATGAAGAACTTTAAAAAAGTCAGCCTCCATTGAGTCCTAATAGAGTGCTGAGATACTTTAAATGGCCAATACTGGATGCCAAGCACAGCCAGGGATTCCTTGGTGCTGAGGTAGCTTAGGCTCAATTGACCTATGAAGCTAAGCAAGGCTGGGCCAGGTCTTTTCCTGGATGGGAGACCATGCTGCCTTGCTAGGAGCTCAAAGCTTTTTAACCAAACCTTAATTTCAAAACTAACCTATGGATACAGTGAAAAGAAGTTCATACTGTGTGACTAGGCGCAAGGCTTAAGACAGCAAATAGGAAGTCTGCATGTCTTTGGTTATACATTCTACTGAATTACTTTACAAGACCTGTATTGGCTTCCAGCTTCAGCCAGTATATACAAATCTATGAGAACCCTTGGTTTGGTCTCATGTCAGTAACTAAGTC
>NW_023495600.1:0-26549 GCF_904425465.1 Colossoma macropomum | reverse complement strand
GGGGGAGAGTTTCAAATTTTAAACAAATAATATACTCATAAAAATTAAACGCAATACCATCCATTACATAAACAAATATACTCACGTCATACTTTTTTACACAAACCCCATCTACCCCCTCCCCTCCCCACCCCAACCCTCCACTCCCCCCTCTCCTTCCTCCCTCTCCACACTCCCTCCCCCTATCCCCCCCTCACCTTCCCCTCACCTCCCATCTCCCTTCCCCCTCCTCCCCTCCCTCCCTCCCCCCCCTCTCCCTCCCCCCCCTTCCCCTCCTCCTCCACCCTCCCCCTTTCCCCCTCCCCCCCTCCCCCCCTTCCTCCCCCCTCCCCCCTCTCCCTCCCTTCCCCCACCCCCTCCCCCCCCTCTCCCCCCCCCCCTTCTCCCCCCCACCCCCCTTCTCTCCCCTCCCCCCCCCCTCCCCCACCCTCCCCTCCCTCCTCTCCCCCCCCTCCTTCCCCCCCCCCTCCCCTCCCTCCCCCTCCTCCCCCCTCTCCACTCCCCCTCCTACCCCCCCCCCTCCCCTTCCCCCACTCTCCTCCCTCTCCTCTCCCCCTCCTCTCCTCTTCTCCTTCCCTCTCCTTCTCCCCCACGCTCTCTTTCCCCGCAACTGCTTTCACTCTCCTCTCGCTCCGCTCTACACTCGCACTCTCTCTCTCTCTCCTCACATCCCTTCTCTCTCTCCCTCCCCTCACACTCCTCTTCTCTCCCTTTCTTCCCTCACTCTTCCTCTCTCACACTCCCTTTCCCTTCCCTCTCTCCTCCCCTCCCCACCTCTTTCCTCTTCTCTCCCCTATCCCGCTCCATTCTCTCTCCCCTTCCTCTCACTCACTCTTCTCTCACCTCCCTTTTCCTTCAGCTTCTCTCTTTCTCGCTCGCGCCCACTCTCTCCTTTCACACACACTTACTTCTCTTTCTCCCCTACTCACACTCTCTCTCTCTCTTTTTCTTCACACTCTCCGCTCTCTCGACTTCTCCCTCTCACTCACCTTACCCCACCACCCCTCTCTCCAATCCCCTCTCCCCTCTCCTCCTCACTTCACTCTTCCCTCTTTTTCTCCCCTTTCTTTCTCTCTCTCTCACTTTCTAGACACTCACTCACTCCTCCAGTCCCCACTTCCCTTTCTCTCACTCTCCTCACTTTTTACTCGCACACCCCAGTCTCACACACTCACTTTCCCCTCCCACTCACTACCCCCCAGGCTCACTTCCCTTCTCTCCTCACACTTCACACTCCTGCCTCTCTCGCTACGCACTACCCTACCCCTCTGCTACCTCTCTAGAGTCCCACCCTGCTATCTCACAGAGTCCTCCCCTCCTCCACTCTCTCCTCTACACTCTCTCTCACCCTCTCCTCTTCTCCCCTACCCCTTTCTCACTCTCCTGCTCTCTCCACCACCCCTCTCCTCTCCCCCTCCTTCACTCCTTCTCACTTCTCACCACTCTCTTCTCTCTTTCTCTTTTTATTTCTTTCTTCTCCTTCCCCTCCCTCACCTCTCTTTTCTCTTTTCACCTCTCACTCTCACCTCCTCCCCATACTCACTCACCCTCACCCCACCTCCGACTCACTCCCCTTCTCTCTCCTTCCCTTCTCCCCTCTCTCTCTTCTGCCTCCTTCACTCGATCCACCCCCCCACTTTCACTACTCACTCACTTCTACTCCTCCTCTTCTCCCTCCCCGCTCCCTCTCCTCTCACTCTCATTCGGCTACTCACTTCACTCCTCTCTGACCTCCCTCACGCACCCCACACCACCCACTCTCACTCAGATTCTCTCTCTCACTCCCTCATCCCTCTCTCCCTCAGACTCTCTCCTATCTCCGACTCTCTCCACTCCCTCCACCACCCACTCCATCGCACTCTCCTCTCCCGCACCCACTCCCCCCCCTCCCCCTCTTCCACCCCTCCCCCTCCCCCCTCACCCCCCCCTTCCTCCCCCTTCCCCCCCCTCCCCCCTCTCCCCCCTCCCTCCCCCTCCCCTCCCTCTCCCCCCCCCCCTTCCTCCTCCCCCTCCACCCTCCCCCCCCCCTTCCCCCCCTTCCCTCCCCCCTTCCTTCCCCCCCTCTCCCCCCCCCCCCCCTTCTTCCCCCTTCCCTCTCCCCTTCCTCTCCCCCCCCCCCCCCTTTCCCCCCTTCCCCTCCCTCCCCCCCCCCCCTCCCTCCCCCCTTTCCCCCTCTCCCTCCCTTCTCCCTCCCCCCCTCCCACCCCCTCTCCCCCTATCTCCTCCCCCCCCCCTCCCCCCCCCCCCCCCCCCTTCCCCCTCTTCCCCCTCTTCCCTTCCCCCCCCTCCCTCATCCCCACATACCCTCTTCTCCCCTACCCCCCCCCCCCTCCCCCTCTCCCCCCCCTCCCCCCTCCCCTCCCTCTCCCCAATCCTACACTTCACCATTTCCCCAACCTCCTCAAAAAAAAATAAAAAAATAAATTAAAATTAAAAAAAAAATAAAAAAAAATAAAAATAAAAATATAAAATAAAAATCAATTAAATAAAAAAAAATAAAAATAAAAAAAATTACTAATCAAAAAAATAAAAAAAAAAAAAATAAAATATAAAACAACTAAAAAAACAAAAAAAATTATAAATTTATAAAAAAAAAAAAAAAAAAAATTAAATAATTAATTAATAAATAAAATTAATAAAAAAATACAAAAAAAAAAACTAAAAATAATATAAAAAAAAAAATAATTAATAATAATAAATATTAAAACATATTATATTAAAAAAAAAAAAAAATAAAATAATCAAAAAAAAATAAAAAAAATAAATAAAATAAAATATATAAATTACACAATAAATAAAATATAAAATAAATAAAAGATATATATATATAAAAAAATATAAATATATAATAAAAAAAATATAAAAAAAATATATAAAATATAAAATAAAAAATATATATAAAATAAAATATAAAAAATATAAAAATATAAAATAAAATAATAAAAAATAAAATATAAAATAAATATATTATTAAAAAAATAATATATATAATATAAATAAAAAAACAAAAAAAAATATATATAATATAAATATATATATATAAAATAAAAAAATATAAAAATAAAAATAAAATAAAAAAATATAAATATAAAAAATAAAAAAGAATATAAAAAAATAAAATATATATAATTAATAATAAAAAAATAAAATAAAAAATATAAATAAAATATATATAAAAATATAATATATATATATATATATAAAAATAAATAAAAAATATAACATATATAAAATATATATAAAATAAAATTAAATAAAAATATATAAAAAAAATAATAAAAAAATATAAATAATAATATAATATATATAAAAATAAATATAAATAAAATTATAAAAAACATAAAAATAAAATATATAAAAAATAAAAAAAAATAAAAAATAATATATATATAAAAAATATATAAAATATAAAAAAATAAAAAAAAATAAAAAATATAAAAAATAAAATAAAATAAAAAATATAAAATACAATATAAAAAATAAATAAATAAAAATAAAAATAATAAAATAAAAAATAATAAAAAAAACAAAAAATAAATATAAAATATAAAAAAATATAAAAAAAAATAAATAAAAACAATATAAAAAAATAAACACATAAAATAAAATATACATAATAAATAATATATTAATAAAAAATTATATATAAAAAAATTAATAAAAACATTATAAAAATAAAATAAATAAAAAAAATAAAAATAAAATAAAATAAAAATAAATACACATAAATAAAAAATAAATCATATAAAAACAAAAAATAAAAATAAAATACAAAAAAATAAAAAAATACAAAAATATATAAAAAATAAAAATAAAAAAAATAAATAACAAAAAATAAAATACATATAAAATAAAAAATAATATATATAAAATAATCACAATATAAAAAAACATATTAAAAAATAAAAAAAATATAAAAACAAAAATAAAAATAAAACATAAAATAAAATAAAAAAATAAAAACAAAAATAAAATAATAAAAAAAATTATAAAATATACAAAAATACATCATAATAACAAAAAAAACAGATAAATAAAAAAATACAACATAAAATAATATAAAAATCAAAAATAAAAAAAATAAAAAAAGAATATAAATAAAAACATAAAAAAAATAAAAAATAAAAAAAATAAAAAAATAAAAAACATACAAAATAAAAATACAAATAAAACAAAAAAAAACAATAAAATAAAAAATAAATAAAAACATATATAATAAAACTATAAAAAAAATAAAATACAAAAAATAACAATATAAAAAATCAAAATAAAATACAAAATAAATAAAAAAATAATAAAAAAAACAAAATATATTTATAAAATATATATAAAAAACATACATAAAAAACACAATAAATATACTAAAAAATTATATATATATATATAAATATACAACTATAAAATAAAAAATATAAAAACATACATACCATATATAAAAAACATAAAAAATATACATCAAAAAAAATTAATAAAATATTATAAAAAAAACATAAAAAACATATAAAAACAATAAATACAAAAAATACATAAAATAAAAAAAACAAAAAATAATATAAAATAATAATATAAAACAAACAATAAACATAAACCAATTCAAAAAATAAAAAAAAAAAAATACAAAAAAACTACATAAAATAAAAAAAAAAATATACTTACAAAAAAAAAACAATTATAAAAAAATACAAACAAACAATAATCTAAAACAAAATCTAAAATCAAAAAAAATTAAAACACCAAAACAAAACATACAAAAAACAAAACATAAAACAACAAATACAAAAACCACAAAAATAAAAAATAAAAAAAAAACTAAAAACAAAATAAAAACAAAAACATAAAAAAATTAACATAAAAAAAAAATATAAAAAAAAACTCAAAAACAAAAAAAAAAACAAAAACACATATACAAAAAAACTAACACTACAATAAACAACACCAAAAATAAACTAAAATAACAACAAAAAAAACAAAAATTACAAATAAAACAAAAAACACAAATAAAAATTAACAAAAAAATAAACCTAAAAAATAACAATTAATCAACACACCCTACTCCCTAATCTTTACAAAAACCATACCCTCCTATCACCCTCTTCACCCTCCCCCCCTCCCCAAACTCAACATCTTTAAACCAATACAACTCCCCACCATATCCATTTCACAACACTTCTCCCCCCACTTTCCCTCACCCAAACCCACAAAACCCCTTCGAACCCCCCCCCCCTAACTTCTTGTTTCCATCAACCTTCCTATTAACCACACCCTACATAATCCCATACCCACCCAACATTTAAAAAAAACTCATATCATTCCATTATTATCCCAATTTCCACTTTTATCACACCCCCCCCCCCCTATATCTTAACCACCTCTCACAATTTCACCCCCCCCACAAAACACCTTCACCACCATTACAACTTATTCCCCCTCCCCCCCCCTCTCAAAACACCCCATACTCCTCCTCCTCAAACCTCCTCCACAATAAACTTTAACCAACTCTCCACATTACCCTACCGCATACCAAAAAATTAAAAAACTCCCTCACCCAAAATAAACCACTTTAAATAACCCCAATCTACCCCAATTAAAATTCACATAACTCCATCATACACCACAACTTACACAACTTACATTCAAATCCCCCCCAAACCACCAATAAATATACCTTACTACAAAACTCACTCTCCACCACTATCATTTATTCTCAATCTTCTCCCCTATTCCATAATTCATCACCTCCCCCCTTCTCCAACTTCACTTAACATATAATTCTTACTCCCCTCCCCTAATCTAAAACCCAAAATCACAAAAACCTACCCATAACCACCCACAATTCCTCACAACTAACAAAATCTTACCCCCACTCTTAACCCACCCTCCCAACACCACCCCTTCTTTAATATAATTAAACACCTCCCACACAACCCAATTCAATCTTTTACTCAGACTAAAACCCTTACACACATATTATAACAACACACTCACCACCCTTCTTCCCTCTTAATAATAAATTACACTCCCCCCCAAATTTCCATAACCTTCAAACCAACACAAAAAACCACCAATCCACTCCCAATCCATCCACTAAACTCAAATCTTCCACCTTTTTTTTTTAAACATCACAATACCACCCCCCCCATCCACATTCCCAATCATACTCATTTAAACTTCCCAACTCCAATTCTTCACAAAACCTTATCCCTCACCCCTACAACAAAAATCTTTTTTTTTCCCAACCTACACCAACACTCACAAACATCAACTAAACCACTCCACCAACCCCTCATTAACACCCCTACCATCTCTATCCTCCAGCCAAACCCCCATCCCCTTATCACCACCAACCCTTAATAACCCCAACTCTTTACTCAACCCCCTCTCCTAATCAACACCCAACACTTTCATCTCCTCTCCCCATTTCCTCACCTCCTCGATCCCTCCCAAACCCTAACCCCTTTCCTCACATAAATATCACAACTACAACTCAACATAAACCATCCCCCCCCCCCCCCCTTCTCCCCTCCCTCCCCCCTCCCCCTTCTCCTTCCCCCTCCCCCCTCCCCCTCATTTCCCACCCTCCCTCCCCCCCACCCCCCCCCCCTTCCCCCCCCCTCCTCCCTCTCCCCCTTCCCCCCTTCCCCTCCTTCCCCCCTCCTCTCTCCCCCCCCCTCCTCCTCCCTCCCCCCCCTATCTCCCTTCCCCCCCCCCCCCGCCCTCTCTCTCTCCCCTCTCGCTCCCTTCCTCTTTTCCTCTCTCTCCCTCACTCCTCCCTTCCTCTCCCCCTCTCTCTTTCCCTCCATTTCCGTCCTCTCTCCCTCTCTCCTCTCCTCTACCCACCCCTCCGCTCTCTCCCTCATCTCCCCTCTCCCCACCACTCCCCTCCTCTCACCTACACTCTCCTTCCCTACGCTCCACCCCTTCCTCCTCCCTCCTCTCTCTCCTCCTCCCCTTTCCACCCTCTCCCTCCTCTTCACCCTTCCCGCTCTCTCTCTCTTACCTCTCTCTCTCTCTTTCTCTCCTCCTCTCCCTCTCCCTCTCACTCCCTTCTTCCTACACTCCCCCCTCCCGCACTCCTCCCTTCATACCTCCTGCCCCTCCTCCCCCTCTCACTCTTCCTCCCCTCCCTCTCCCCTCTCTCCTTCTCTTCCTTCTCGCTCCCTCCCACTCGCTCCCTCTCTCATCCTCTCCTCCCTCTCTCCTCTCCTCCCTTTCTTCTCACACCCTCTCCTCTCTCCCTTCTCTCTCCTTTTCTCCCCTCTCCTCTCCTCTCTCTCTCTCTCTTCTCTCCCTCCTCTCCCCTCTCCCCCCTCCCTTCTCTCCCCCTCCTCCTCCCTCACCCCTCCTCCCGTCCCCCTACTCTCTCCCCTCCCTCTCCCCCTCCCTCTTCCTACCCTCTCTCCCCTCTCCCCTCTCTCCCTCTTCACCTCCCCTCCTCCCCCTTTCCCCTCCCCTCTCTCTCCCCCCTCTCCCTCCTTCTCTCTTTCTTCTCCCCTTACTCTCACTCTCTCTCCCACCCCCCTCCCTCCGCTCCTTCCCTCCCTCTCCCTCTCACTCTCTTTTGCCTCCCCTCCCCTGCTCCTCTCTCTCCCTCTCCCCTCTCTCTCTTCCCCTCTCTCCTCACTCCTCTCTTTTTACCCTCCGCCCGCACTCCCTTCTCCTCCCTCCTTCCCTCACCTCCCTCCCTTCCCCTCCCTCTTCTCCTCCTTTCCTCTCCTCCTGTCCCCTCCCTTTCTCTTCCCTTCTCCCCTCCTCCTTCCCCTCTCCCCCTCACTCTCTCACTCCCACACTTCTCTCTCCCTTTCTCCTCCCATCCTTCCCTCCCCTCCTCCTTCCCCCTCTCCTCCCCTCGCTCCCTCCACTTCTCTTCCCTCCCTTCCTCCCCTCCCTTCTGCTTCTCCCCTCTCCCCCCTCTCCTTCCCCTTCTTCCCTCCTTCTCCCCTCTCCCCTTCTCTCCCGTCCTTCCTCTTCTACAGTTCTCCTCCCCTCTCTCTCTCTCATCTACCCCTATTTCTCTCTCACCCTCCTTTCTTCCCCTCTCCCTACTCCCTCTCCTCTCCCTCCCTCTCTCCTTCCCCTCTTCTCTCCTCCTCTCCCTTCTCCCCCCTCCCCTACCCTCCTCCCTATCATCCCTTCTCCTTCCTCCCTACCCCATCCCTCGCTCTCCTTCTCCCTCCTCTCACCTCCCACACCCCACTCGTCCCCCTCTCTTTCATCCCTCTCCCCCCTCCCCACCCTCCCTCCCTCTCTTCCCCTCCTCCCCCTGTCAACTTCACCTCTCCTCCCCTTCCCTTTCTCTCTCTTCTTCCCCTCTCCCCTTTTCCCTCGCTCCTCTCGCAAACCCCTCATTCTCCTCTCCCCTCTCCCTCTCCCCCTGCTCTCCCTCTCTTCCTCTCATCTCCTCCCCTCCCTCTCCGCCTTCTCCTCCTTTCACCGGTACCCCTCACCTTCTCTCTCTCTCGCTCTCCCCTCTTATCTCCCCTCTCCTTCTCCTTCCTCCCCTCCCTCTCTCACTCCCCTCCTCCTTCCCCTCTCCCTCCTCCTCTCTTCCTCCTTTTCCCTCTCACCTCTCTCCTCTCTTCCTCTCCCCCCTCCGCTCCCTCCCCCCTCTCTTCCCCCTCCCTCTTTTTCCTCCCTCCTCACCTCTCTCCTCCCTCCCTCCCTCTCTCGCTCTCCCCCTCTCTCCCCACCTCCCCGCCTCTTCTCCTCTCTCTTCGCCTCTCTCCCCTCTCCTCTTCACTTCTCCCCACTCTCCCTCCTCCTCTCTCCCCCCTCCCCTCCTCTCTTCCTCTTCCCCTCTCTCTCCACTCCTCATTTTTCTCCCTTCTTCCCTCTTCGCTACTCCCTCCCTCCCTCTCTCTCCTACTCCTCCCTCTCCCTCTCTCCCTGCATCCCCTCACCCCTCTCTCTTTTTCCTTTCCCCTCTCCCTTCTCCTCTCTCCGCTCCCCTCTCCCTCCTCTTCTCCTCCTCCTCCCCTCTCACTCACCTCCCTCTCTATCTCTTCCCCTTCCTCCCTCCTCTCCTACCTCCCCTCTTCTCCTCTCTCTCTTCTTCTCTCCCCTCCTTCCTCTCTCCTCTCTCTTCACTCTCTCTCTCTCTCTCTCCCTCTCCCTCCTCCCCTCCCTCTCCCTCTCTTTCTCTCACCTCTCCTCTCCCTCCTCCTCTCATCCCTTCTCCTTCCACTCACTCTCTCCCTCTTCCTTCCCCTACTCCCTCTTTCCCCTCCTCTTTCCTCTCGCTCTCACTTTACTCTCTCCTTCTCTCCCCTTCTCTTCCCCTACCTCTCCTTCCCCCTCTCTCTCTCCCCGCTCTCTTCTCCTCTCCCCTCTCTCCTCCTCCTCCTCCCCTCTTCACCCACCCCTCTCTCCCCCTCCCTCGCTCCCCGACCCTCTCTCTCCCTCTCTCCCCTCCTCCCTCCCCTCTCCCTCTTTCTTCCTCTCACCCCTCTCACTCTCTCCCCTCCCTCTCCTCTCCTCCCTCTGTTCCCTCCTCTCCCTCTCCCCTCGTCTCCTCCTCACTCTCTCTTTCTCCTTCTCCACTCTTCTCCCGCTCCCTTCTCTCTCCTCCCTCTCTCTCTCTTCTCCCGCTCTCCTCCCTCCTCTTTCTCTCCCCTCCCCCCTCCTCCCCCCTCTTTCCTCTCTCCCGCTCTCTCTTCTCTCCCCTCCTCTCTCCCCTTCCTCCCCCTCCCCTCATTTCTCCTCCTCTCCCTCCCTCCTTTCCCTCCTCCCCTCTCCCCTCCACGCGTCTCTCCCTCACCTCTCCTCTCCTCCCCTCTTTCCTCCTCTCCCTCTCTCCCTCACACTCCCCTATTTCTCTCTCCTCTTCCACTCCCCTCCTCCTTCTCCCCTACCTCCTCCCCTCTTTCCCTCTCTCTCTCTCCCTCCCCTCTCTCCCTCTCTCCTCCACCCTCTTCACCCTCTCCCCCTCTCCTCTCTCCTCCCTCCTCCCTCCCCCTTCCCTCCTTCCCCTCTCCCTCCCCTCCCATCTCGCTTTCTTTCTCCTCCTCTCCCCTCCCCTCTCCCCTTCACCTCTCCCCCTCTCCTTCTCCTCCCTCACTCTCCCCTCTCCTATCCCTCTCTCCCTTCCTCCTCCCTCCTCATTCCCTTCTTCTCCTCCCCTCTCCCCGCTCCTCTCCCTCACTTCTTTCTCTCCTCTCCCTCTCCCTCTTCCCCCTCCTCCTCCCTCCTCCCCTCTCTCTCCCCTTCTCCTCCCCTCACCCTTCTCACTCTCTCTTCCTCCCCTCCCTCCTCCTCCTTCCCCCCTCCCTCCCCCTTCCCCCCTTTCTCTTCCCCCCCCCCCCCTCCCCTCCTCCCTTTCCTCCCCCCCTCCCCCCCTTCCCCCTCTCCTCCCCCCCCCCCCCCCCCTCTCCACCCTCTCCCTCCCCTTCCCTCCCCCCCTCCCCCCTTTTCCTCCCCCCCCTTCCTCCCCTCCCTCTCCTCCCCCCCCCCCCCTCTCTCCCCCCCCCCTCCTCTTCTCCCTTCCCTCTTTCACCCCCCCTCACCCTCCCCCCCCCACCCTCTCCTCCCCCCCCCCCCTCTCCTTCCTCCTCCTCCCCCCTTCTTCCCCTCACCCCTCTCCCCCCCCCCCTTTCCCCCCCTCCACTCCTTCCCCCTCTCACCCCCTTCTCCTCCCCTCCTTCCCCTCCCCCCCCCCCCCCTCACCCCTCTCCCTCCTTCCCTCTCTTCCTTCCCCCCCCTCCCCTCTCCCCCCCCCCCTCTCCTTCTCTCCTCATCCCCCCTCCCCTCCCCCTCCCCCCTCCCTCTCCCCCCTTTCCCCCATCCTTCCCCCCTCTCTCCCCCTTCCCTCCTCCCCCCCCCCCCCCCCCCCTCTCCTCCCCCCCCTCCCCCACTCCCCCCCCCCCTCCTCCCCCCTTCCCCCTCCCCTCCCCCCCCCCCCTCCCTCCCTTTCCCCCTTCTCCCCACTCCTCCCCCCCCTCCTCCCCCCCCCCTCTCCTCCCCCCTATTCCCCACCCTCTCTCCCTCCCTCCCCCCCCCCTTTCCCTCTCCCCCCCCCCTTTTCCTCCTCCTCCCCCCCCCCCCCCTTCCCTTTCCCTCCCCCCCCCCTCCTTCTCCTCCTCTCTCCCCTCTCCCCCCTCTCACCTCTCCCCCCCTCCTCCCCCTTTCCCCCCCCCCCCCCCTTTCTCCTCTCCCTCTCTCTTCCCCCCCCCTCCCTCTCCCCTTTTCCCTCCCCTCTTCTTCCTTCTCTCCCCTTCCTCTTCTCCTTCCTCTCCCCCCCTTTCTCTTCTTCCCTTTCCCCTCCCCTCCCCCCTTCCTTCCTCTTTTCCCCCCCTCCCTCTCTCTTCCCTCCCCTTTCTTCCCTCTCCTCTCTCCCCCCTCTCCCTCCCTCCCCCCCTCTCTTCCTCCTCCCTTCCTCTCTCTCTTTTCCCCTCCCTCCCCTCCCCCCCTCTCTCTCCCTCTCCCTCCCCCTTCTCTCCTTCCCCCCTCTCCTCTCCCCTTCCCCTTCTTCCCTTCTCCCCCCTTCCCCCTCTCCCCCCTCTTCTCTCCCTTTCCTCTCCTCCTTCCCTTCCTCCTTCTCCTTTTCCCCCCCCCCCCCCCTCCCTTCTTTCCCCCTTCCCCTCCTCTCCCCCTTCTTCTCCCTTCTTTCTTTCCCTTTCTCCTTTTCCTCTCTTCCTTTCCCCCTCCTCCTTCTCACCCTCCCCACCCCCTCTTCCCCCCCCCCTCCTCCCCCCTTTCTCCTCCCCCCCCCCCCCTCCTTTCTCTCCCCCTCTCTTCCCTCCCCCCTCCCCCCCTTCCCCCTTTCACTCCCCTCACTCGTCCTACTCCCTATCTCTTCTTCTCTCCCCTTCCCTCACTCCCTCGCACTCTCTCTCCCATCTGCTCCCCCCATCACTCTCTCCCGCTCTCTCTCCCTCCCCCTCCTTCCCTCTCCCACTTTCTCTCCTCTCTCCCCATCTCGTCCCTCCTTCCTCTCTTTCCATCCATCACTCTTCTCCCTCCTTTCTCCCCCCTCCAATTTCTCTTCTTCTCTCCTCTCCCCTTCCCTCCTTTTATCCCCTTCCTTTTCCCTCCTCTCCCCTCCCTTTTTCCTCTCCTCTCTCCCTCCCTATCCTCCCCTTCCCGCCTCCTATCTCTCCCTCTCTCCTCTCTCTCTCTCCCCTCCTTCCCCCTCGTTCTCCCCCTCACCTCCTCTCCCCCTCCCCTTCTCTTCTCTTCTCTTCTCTCTCCCCTCCCTCCTCTCTCCTCTCTCTCCCTCCCCCCTCCCCTCTCTCTTCCTCCTTCCCTCTCTCTCCCTTTCTTCTCTCCCTCTCTCTTCTCTTCTCTCTCTCTTTTCCCCCTTCCCTCTCTCCTCCCTCCCCACTTTCCCCTCCCTTCCCTCTCCCTCCTCCTCTTTTCTCTTCCCCTCTTCCCCTCTTCCCTCTCCTCCCCCTCCCGCCTTCCTCTCTCCCTCTCTCATCCCCCTCTCTCCTCTCCTCTCCCCCTCTCTTCCTCTTCCCTCTTCTCTTACTCTCTCTCCCCCTCTCCCCTCCCCCCTCCTCCCCTTCCCTCTCCCTCTCCCTTCTTCTCTCCCTCTCTCCCCTCTCTTCTCACTTTCTCTCTCTCCCTCTCCCTCCCCCCTCTCCCTCTTCCTCCTCTCTCCCCCCTCTCCCTCTTCTCCCCCTTTCTCTCTCTCCTCCTCCCTCTCTCTCTTCCCCTCTCATCTCCCCTTTATCCTCCCCTCCCTCTTTCTCCCCTCTTCCCTCTCTCCCCCTTCCCTCTCCCTCTCTCTCTCTCCTCCCCTCTTCCCCCTTCTTCCCCCTCCCCTCTTCCTCCCTTCTCCCTCTCCTCTCTCCCCTCCTCTTCCTCCCCTCTCCCTCTCCTCTCTCTCTCTCTCTCCCCCTTCTCTCCCCTTCTTCTTCTCTCTCTCTTCTCTCTCTCTCCCCTCCCCTCTCTCCTCCCTCTCTCTCCCCTTCTCCCCCCTCTCTCTCTCTCCTCCCTCTTCTCCCCCTCTCCCCTCTCCTCCCTCCCCTCTCTCTCTCTCCCTCTCCCCTCCCCTCCCTTTCCCCCTCTTTCTCTCCCCCTCTCCCTTCATTTCCCCCTCCCCCACCTCCCCCTCTCTCCCCTCCCCTCTCTCCCCCTCCTCCTCCCCCCTCTCTTCTCCCCTCCCCCCTCTCTCCTCCCTCCCCTCTCCCTCTCCTCCCTCTCTCTCCCCCCTCCCCCTCTCCCCTCACTCTCTTCTCTCCCCATCTCCCTCTTCTCCCTCCCTCTCTCTCTTCCCCTCCTTCTCTCTTCTCCCTTCCTCCCCCCTCCCTTCTCCTCTCTCCCTCCTCACTCTCCCTCCCCTCCCCTCTTTCCCCTCTCTCTCCCCCCATCTCCTCCCCCCCTTTCACTTCTCTTCTCTCCCTCTTCCTCCCCTCTCTCTCCTCCCCTTCTCCCACCCCTCTCTCTTCCCTCTCCCCTCATCCCCCTCTTCTTCCCCTCTCTCTCTTCCCCCTCATTCCCTTCCTCCCCCTCTCACTCTCTCCCACTCTCCTTTCTCCTCCTCCTCTCCCTCCCCTCCCCCCCTCTCCCGCTCCCTCCCTCCCTCTCTCCCTCCCCCCTCACCCCCTCCCCCTTCCTCCTCTCCTCTCTCTCCACTCTCTCTCCCTTCCCCCTCTCTCCCCCCCTCCCCTCCTTTCTCTCTCTCCCCCTCCCCCCTCTCCCCCCTCTCTCCTCCCCCTCTCTCTCTCTCTCTCTCCCCCTCCCCCCTCTCTCCTTCCTCTCCCCACTTCTCTCTCCTCTTCTCTCTCTCCCTCCCCCCCCTCTCCCCTCTCTCCCCTCTCTCCCTCCCTCTCTCCTCCCCTCCTCCCCCCTCTCTCTCTCTCTCCCCCCCCTCCCTCCCCCTCCCTCCCCCCCCTCCCCCTCTCTCTCCCTCCTCTTCTCCCCCCTCCCTCCCTCTTCTCTCTCTCTCCCCCCCTCCCTCTCTCTCCTCCCCCCTCCCCCCTCCCTCCTCCCCTTCCCCTCCCTCCCTCTCTCTCCCCTCCCCTTCCTCCCTCTCTCTCCCCCTCCCCCTCCCCCTCCCCTCTCTCTCCCCCCCCTCCCCTCTCCCTCTCTCTCCCCCTTCCCTCCCCCCTCCTCCTCTCCCCCTCCCCTCCCCCCCCCCTCTCTCCCTCCCCTCCCCCTTCTCTCTTCTCCCCTCCCCCCCCTCTCTCTCCTCTCACTCTTCTCTCTCTCTCTCTCCCCTTTTCCTCCCCCCTTCCTCCCCCTCTCTCCTCCCCCCCCTCTTCTTCTCCTCACTTCTCCCCTCTCCCCCCCCCTTCCCCTCTCTCCTCCTCTCTCCCCTCCTCCCCCCCTCTCTCCCCCCCTTCTTCTTCTCTCCCCCCCCTCTCTCACTCTCTCCCCCTCTCCCTCCTTCACCCCCCTCCCCTTTCTCTCTCTCTCTCCCCCCTCTCCCCTCTCTCCCCTCCTCTCTCTCCCTCCCCCCCTCTCCTCCCCTCCCTCCCCCCTCCACCCCCCCTCTCCCCCCTCTCTCCCCCCTCTCCCCCCCTCCCTCTCCTCCCCCCCCCTCTCTCCCCCCCTCCTTCTCCCTCCTCCCCCCCTCTCCCTCCCCCCCCTCTCCTCCCCTCTCTCTCTCTCCCACTCTTTCCCCCCCCTCCCCTCTCTCCCCCCTCCCCCCCTCCCCCCCTTCCTCCCTCTCCCCCCCTTCTCCCCCCTCCCCCTCTCCCTCTCTCCCCCCCTCACCCCCTCCTCTCCCCCTCCCCCCTCCCTCTCCTCCCCTCTCCCTCCCCCCTCCCCTCTCTCCTCCCCTCTCTCTCTTCTCTCTCTCTCCCTCTCCCCCCCCTCCTCCCCCCTCTTCTCCCCCTCTCTCTCCCCCTCCCCTCCCCTCCCCCCCCCTCCCCCCCCTCTCTCTCCCCCCTTTCCTCTCCTCTCTCCCCCTCCCCTCCCTCCTCTCTCTCTTCCCCCCTCTCTCCTCTCCCCCTCCCCCCCTCCCTCCTCCCCCCTCTCCCCCTCCCCCCTCCTTCTCACTCTCTCTCTCTCTCTCTCCTCTCCCCCTCTCTCCCCTCTCTCCCTCTCCCCCCTCCCCCTCCCCCCCTCTCCCTCTCTCCCCCCCCTCCCCCCCCTCTCTCTTCCTCCCCCTCCCCCCCCTCTCCCCCCCCTCCCCCCCCCTCCCCCCCTCTCTCTCTCCCTCTCTTCTCCTCTCACTCCCCCTCCCCTCCCCCCTCCCCCTCTCCCCCCCCTCTCTCTCTTCTCTCCCTCCCTCCCCCCCCTCTCTCCCCCCCTCTCCCCCCTCTCCCCCCCTCTCTCCCCCCCCCCTCCTCTCTCTCTCCCCCCCTCCCCCCCTCCTCTCTCTCTCTCCCCTCTCTCCCCCCCCTCCCCCCCCCTCCCCCCCCTCTCCCCTCCCTCTCCCCCCCTCCCCCCCCTCTCCCCTCCCTCTCTCCCCCTCTCTCCTCTCCCCCTCCCTCTCCCCTCCCCCCTCCCCCCTCTCCCCCTCTCTCCCCTCTCCCATCTCCCCCTCCTCCCCTCCCCCCTCTCTCCCTCTCCCCCCCTCTCTCTCCCCCCCTCTCCTCCCCCTTCCCCTCCCCCTCTCCTCCCTCTCCCCTCCCCCTCTCCCTTCCCCTCCCCCTCACTCCTCTCTTCCCCTCCTCCTCTCTCCTCTCTCTCTCCCTCCCTCTCCCTCTCTCTCCTCCCTCCTCTCTCCTCCCCCTCTCCCCTCCTCCCCTCTCCCCTTCCCCCTCCCCCTCTCCTCTCCTCTCCCTCTCCCTTCCCTCTCCCTCCTCTCTCCCCCTCTCTCCCCCCTCTCTCTCTCTCCCTCCTCCCCCTCCCCTCTCCTCTTCCCTTCCCTCCTCCCTCTCCCCCCTTCTCTCTCCTCCTCCCTCTCCTCCCTCTCCCACTCCCTCTTCTCCCCCTCCCTCCCCTCTCCTTCCTCTCCCTCCCTCACCCCCTCTCCCTCACTCACTCTCCCCCTTCTCCTCTCCTCCTCCCCTCCCCTCTCCCTCTCCCCTCTCCCCCTCTCCTCTCCCCTCCCACCCCTCTCCCCCTCCCTCCCCCTCCCCCCCCTCCCCCTCCCTTCCCTCCCCCCCTCTCCCCCCTCCTCTCCCTCTCTCCCTCCCCTCCTCTCTCTCTCCCCTCCCCTCTCTCCCTCCCCTCTCCCTCCCTCCTCCCCCCCTCCCTCTCCTCTCCTCTCTTCCTTTCTCATTTCCCCCCCCACTCCTCACCCCTCCCCCTCCTCCCTCCCCTCTCCCTCTCCCCCTCCCCCTCTCCCCCCTCCTCCCCTCCCCTCCCCTCTCTCCCCCTCCCCCTCTCCTCCCCCCCCTCCCCCCTCCCTCCCCCTCCTCTCCTTCTCCCCTCCCCCTCCTTCCCTCCCTCCCCTTCCTCCCTCCCCCCTCCCTCCTTCCCCCCCCTCTCCTCCTCTCTACCCCTCTCACCTCCTCTCTCTCCCTCCCTCCTTCTCACTCTCCCTCTCCTCGTCCCTCCCTCTCCCCTTCTCCACCCCCTCCTCTCTCCCCTCCTCCCTCCCCCTTCCCCTCCCCCTCCCCTCTCTCCTCTTCCCTACTCTCTCCTCCCTCTCCTCCTCCCCCCCCTCTCTCTACTTCTCTCCCCCTTCTCTCCTCCCCTTCCCTCTCCCCTCCCTCTCTCCCCCTCTCCCCTTCCCCCTCTCCTCTTCCCCCTCTCTCTCTCCTCTTCTTCCCTCCTCCTCTCCCCTCCCCCTCTCCTCTTCCCTCCCTTCTCTCCCCCCCTCTCTCCCCTCCTCTCCCCTTCCCCCCTCTCCCTCCCTCTCCCCCTCCCCCCCCTTTTCTCTCTTTCTCTCCCCCTCTCTCTCCTCTTCTCTCTTCTCCCCTCTTTCCTCCCCCTCCTCTCCTCTTCCCCTCTCTCTCTCTCTCTCTCCCCCTCTCTCTCACCCACCCTCTCCCCTCCCTACCTCCCCCTCCTCCTCTCCTCCCCTCCCCCTCTCTCCCCTCCTCCTCTCTCTTTCTCTCCCCCTCCCCTCCCCTCCCCTCTTCCTCTCTCTCCCTCTCCTCCCACTCTACTCCCTCCCCCTCCCTCTCCCTCTCCTCCCCTTCTCTCGCTCTTCTCCTCTTCTCTCTCTCTCTCTCTCTCCCCCTTCTCTCTCTCACCCCTCTTCCCTCCCTTCCCCTTCCTCCCCTCCTCTCTCTCTCCCTTCTCCCTCTCTCTCCCCCTCCCCTCTTTCCTCTCCTCTCTCTCCCTCCCTCTCCCCTCTCTCCCCCCCTCTCCCTCCCCCTCACCCCTCTCCCCCCTCCCTCTCTCTCTCCCTCCCTCCTCCCCCCTCCTCTTCCCCCTCTCCTTCATCCTCCTCTCCTCTCTCCCCCTCTCTCTCCCTCTCTCTCTCTCTCCTCCTCCCCCTCTTTTCACTCCCTCTCTCTCTCCCTCTCCCCCTCCCCCTCTCCTCTCTCTCCCCTCCTCCCCCCTCCCCTCCCCCTCTCTTCCCTCCCCTCCCCCTTCTTCTCCCCTCCTCTCCTCTCCCTCCCCTCTCCCCCTCCCCTCTCCCCTCTCCCCTCTTCTCCTCCCCCTCCTCCCCCTCCCTCTCCCCCTCCCTCTCTCTCTCTCTCTCTTCTCTCCCCCTCCTCTCTCCCTCTCTCCTCTCTCTCTCCCTCCCTCCCCACCCCTCTCTCTCTCTCTCCCTCCTCCCTCCTCTCCTTTCTCTCTCCCCTCTCCTCCTCCCTCTCCTCCCCCTCCTCCCCCTCATCCCCCCTCACTCTCTCTCTCCCCTCTCCCCCTCCCTCCCCCTCTCCCCCTCTCTTCTCCCTCTCTCTCCTCACCTCTCCTCTCCCTCTCCCTCCCCCTCTCCTCTCTCCCTCTCTCCTCTCTCTCCTCTCCCCTTTCCTCCCCTCCTCCTTCTCCCCTTCCCCCTCCTTCCTCCCTCCCCTCCTCCTCCCTTCTCTCCCCCTCCCCCCCCTCCTCCTCCTCTCCCCCTCCCCTCTCCCCTTCCCCCCCCCTCCCCCTCCCCCCCCTCCCTCCCTCCCCCCTCCTCCCTCTCCTCCCCCCCTCTCCCTTCCCCTCTCCTCCTCCCCCCCCTCTCCCCCCCCTCTCCTCCCCCCCCCCCCCTCCCCCCTTTCTCCTTCCCCCTCCTCCCTCCCCCCCCCTCCTCCCCCCCCCCCCTCCTCCCCCCCCTCCCCTCCCCTCCCTCCTCTCCCCCCCCCTCCCACCCCCCCTCCCCCCCTCCCTCCCCCTTCCCCCCCTCTCCCCCTCCCCCTCCCCCCCCTTCCCCTTCCCCCTTCTCCTCCCCTCCCCTCCTCCCCCCTCTCTCCCCCCTCCCCCCCCCCCTCTCCTCCTCCCTCCCTCTCCCCCCTCCCCCCCTCCTCCTCTCCCCCCCCCCCTTCCCCCCCTCCATCCTCCCCCTTTCCTCTCCTCCCTCCCCTTCTTGCCCCCCCCCTCCTCCCCTCTCCTCCCCTCCCCCTCCCCCCCCCTTTCTCCTCTCCCTCTCCGCTCCCCTCCCCCCCCTACTCCCCTCCTCCCCCCCCTTCCCCCCCCCTCCTCCCCCTTCCCCCTCCCTTCCCTTCCTCCTCCCTCCTCCCTCTCCCCTCTTTCCTCCCTCCCTCTTCCTTCTCCTCTCCCCCCCCTCCTTCCCCCTTCCCTCTCCCTTCCCCTTCTCCCCTCCCCCTCCCCCTCCTCCCTCTTCCCCCCCCCTCTCTCCCCTCCCATCTCCCTCCCCCCTCTCTCCCTCCCCCCCTCTCTCTCCCCCCCTCCCCCCCTCCCTCCCTCCCCTCCTCCCCCCCTCTCGCCCCCCCCCCCCCCCCCCTCCCTTTCCCCCCCCTCCCCTCCCCCTCCCCTCCCTCCATCCCTCCCCCCCCGCCCCTCTCTCCCCCCCTTCCTCCTCCCCTCCCTCCCCCCCCCCTCCTCCTCTCTTCCCCTCCTCCCCTCCTCCCCCCCCTCCCTCCCTCTCCTCCCCCCTCTCCTCTCTCTCCTCCCCCCCCCCTCCCCCTCCCTCTTCCTCCCCCCCCTCCCCCTCTTCTCCCTCCCTTTCTTCCCTCTTCCCTCCTCCCTCCCTCCTCCCTCCTCCCCCCCCCCTCCCCCCCCTTCCCCACCCCCTCCCTCCCTCCCTCCCCCCTCCCCCTCCCCCCTCCCCTCCTCCCTTCCCCCCTCCCCCCCCTCCCCCCCCCCTCCTCCCCCTCCCCTCCCCTTCCCCCTCCACCCTCCCCTCCCCCATCCCCTTTCCCTTCCTCTCTCCTCCTCCCCCCCCCCCCCCCCTCTCTCTCCCTCCCCCTCACCCCCTTCCCTCCTTCTCCCCCCCTCCCTCCCCCTCTCCCTTCCCCTCCTCCCCCCCATCCCCCTCCCCCCCCTCCTCCTCCCCTCCTCCCCCCTCCCTCCTCCCCCCTCCCTCTTCCCCCTTCCCCCTTCCCCCTCCCCTCCCCCCCCCCTCCTCTTTCCCCCCTCCCCCCCCCTCTTTTCCCCCTCCTCCCCCCCCCCCCCCTCCCCTCCTCCTCTCTCCTCCCCCACCTCTTCCCCCCTCCCCCCCCCCCTCCCACCCCCCGCCTCCCTGCCCTCCCCCCCCCCCCCCCCCCCTCCTCTCCTCCCCTCTCCCCCCCCTCTCCCCTCCCCCCCCCCTCTCCCCCCCCTCTCCCCTCCCTCCCTCCCCCCCTCCCCTCCTCCTCTTCCCCCTCCTACTCCCCCTCCCCCCCTCTCCCCCCTCCCTCCTCCCCTCCCCCTCCCTCTCCCCCCTCCCCCCCTTCCCTCCCCCCCCCTTCCCCCCCCCCCCCCTCCCCCCCTTCCCCCCCCTCCTTCCCCTCCCCTCCCCCCCCCTCCCCCTCCTCCCTCCCCCCCTTTCCCTCCTCCTCCCCTCACCTCCCTCTCCCCCCCTCTCCCTCCCCCCCCCTCCCCCCTCCCCCCCATCCCACCCCTCCTCCTTCTCTCTTCTTCTCCCCTCCTCCCCCCCCCCCTCCCACCCCCTCTCTCCTCCCCCTCCCCCCCCCCCCCTTCCCCCCCTCTCCCCCCTCCCCCCCACCCCCCCCCCTCCCCCTCCCTCCCCACTTCCTTTTCCTCCTCCCCTTTCTCCCCCCTTCCCTCCTCCCCCCTCTCCCTCCCCCTCTCTCCTCCTCCCCCCCTCTCCCCCTCCTCCCCCCCCCCCCCCTGCCTCTCTTCCCTCTCCCTCTTCCCTCTCCCCCCCCCCTCCCCCCCTCCCCTTCCCCTCCCCCCCTCCCCCCCCTCCTCCCACTCCCCCCCTCCTCCTCTTCCCCCTCCCTCCCCCCCCCCTTTCCCCTACCACTCCCCCCCCCCCTCCCTCCCCCCTCCCCCCTCCTACCCCCCTCCCCACTCCCCTCCCCTCTTCCTCCTCCCCTCCCTCCTCCCCCTCTCCCCCTCACCCTCCCCCCCCCCCCCCCCTCCTCCCCCACCCCCCTCCTCCTTCCCCCTCTCCCACCCCCCTCCCCCCCCCCTCTCCCACCCCCTCCACCCTCCCTCCCCCCCCTCCTCTTCCCCCTCTCACCTCCCCCCCCCTCCCCCTCCCCTCCCCCCCCCCCCCCCTCTTCCCCTCCTCCCCCCTCCCTCCTCCCCCCTCTCCCTCCATCCCCCCTCATCCCCCCTCTCCCTCCTCCCCCCTCCCCCCCCCCCCCTCCCTTCCCCTCCCCTTCCCTCCCTCCCCCCCCCCCCTCCCCCCCCCACCCCCTCCCCCCCCCCTCCCTTCTCCTCCTTCATCTCTCCCCCTCCCCCTCCCCCCCCTCCCTCCTCTCTCTCTTCTCACTCTCTCCTCCCCCTCCCCCTCCCCTCCTCCTCTTCCCCCCCTCCCCCCCCTCCCCTCCCCTCCCCCCCTCCCCCTTCCCCCCCCTTCTCCCCCCCGCCTCTCTCCCCCCCCCCCCCTCCCTCTCTCCTCCCTCCCTCCCCCCCCCCCCCCCCCCTCCCCCCTCCCTCTCCCCTCTCCCCCTCCCCCCCCCCCCCTCTTCTCCCCCCCCCTCCCACCCCCCCCCCCTCTCTCCCCCCCTTCCCTCCCCTTACTCCTCCCCTCCCCCCCCCTCCCCCCCCCCCCTTCCTCTCCCCCCTCTCCCCCTCTCCCTCCTCCTTCTACCCCCCTCCCCCTCTCCCCTTCCCACCCCTCTCTCCCTCCCTCCTCCCTTCCTCCCCCCCCCTCCCCTCCTCTCCCCTCCTCCTCTCCTCCTCCCCCTCCCCCCCCCTCCCCCTCCCCACTCCCCCCTCCCCCCCCCCCCCTCCTTCCTCTCTTCTCCCCTCCCCTCTCCTCTCCCCCCCCCCCCCCTCCTTCTCCCTCTCCCTCCCTCCTCCCTCCTCCCTCCCCCCCCCCCCCCCCCCCCCCCTCTCCTCTCCCTCTCTCCCCCCCCTTCCCCCCTTCCTCCTTCTTCCCCTCCTCCCCCCCTCCCTTCCCCCCTCTCCCCCCCCTCTCCTTTTCCCCCTCTCCTCCCCTCCTTCCCACTCCCCCTTCCCCCCCTTCCCCTCTCCCCCCCTCCTTTCCCCCCCTCCCCCCCTCTCCCCTCCCCTCTCCTCCCCCCCTTCCTCTCCCCCCACCCTCCTCCCTCCTCCCCTCCCCCTCCCTCCACCCTTCCTCTCCCTCTCTCCCTCCCCCTCTCCCTCCCCTTCCCCCTCTCTCTCTCTCCTCCCTCCCCCCTTCTTCTCCCTCCCCCTCCCTCTCCCTCCCTCCTCCCCTTCCCTCCCCTCCCTCCCCCCCTCCCCCCCCCCCCCCATTTCCTCCCCTCCTCTCCCTCCCCACCACCCCCTCCCCCTCCCCCTCCCTTCCCTCCTTCTTCCCCCCCTCCCTCCCCCCCCCTCCCCCCCCCCCCTCCCCCCCCTCTCTCCTCTCTCTCCCCCTCCCCTCCCTCCCCCCTCCCTCTCTCTCCCCTCCCCTCCCCCCCCCCCCCCCCCCCTCCACCCCCCCTCTCCCCCCTCCCTCCCTCCTCTCCCACCCCCCTCCTCCCCTCCCCTCCCCCTCTCTCCCCCCCCACTCCCCCCTCTCCCCTCCTCCCCCCCCCCCCTTCCCTCTCCTCCCCCTCCCTCCCCACTCTACCCCTCTCCCTCTCCCCTCCCCCTTCTCCCCCTCCTCCCTCCTATCCCCCCCTCCCCCCCTCCTCCTTCACCCCCTCCCGCCCCCCCCCCTCCCCCCCCCTCCCCCCTCCTCCTCCTCCCCCCCCCCCCCCCCCCCCCCCCCCCTTCCCCCCTCCCCCCTCCCCCCCCCCCTCCTCCCTCCCCCCCCTTCTCCTCCCCCCCCCCCTCCTCCCCCCCCCCCCCCCCCCCTTCCCCCCCTCCCCCTCCCTCCTTCCCCCCTCCCTCCCCCCCCCCCCCCCCCCCCCCTCCTCTTCCCTTCCCCCCCCCCCTTCCCCCCCCACTCCTTCTCTCCCCTCTCCTCTTCTTCCCTCCCCCTCCTCTTCCATTTCCCCCTTCTCCTCTATCCCCCCCCTCCTCTTCCCCCCCTCCTCCCTCCCCCCCCCCCTCTCCCTCCCCCTCTCCCCCCTCCCCCCCCCTCCCCCCTCCCCCACTCCCCCCTCCCCCCTCCCCTTCCCCTCCCTCCCTTCCCCCCTCCCCTCCTCACCTTTCCTCCCCCCCCTCCCCCCCTCCCTCCCCCCCTTCCTCTCTTCCCCTCCTCCCCCCCCCCTCCTCCCCCCTTCCCTCCTTCACCTTCCCCTCCCCCCCCCCCCCCTTTCTCCTCCCCCTCTCCCCCCCCCTTTCCCCCCCTTCTCCCCCTCTCCCCCCCCCCCCTCCTCCCCCCCCTCCTCCCCCCCCCCTCTCCCCTCTTGTCTCCTCCCTCTCCCCTCCCCCCTCCCCCTCGCTCCTCCCTTCCCTCCCCTCCCCCCCCTCCCTCCCCCCCCCCCTCCCCCCTTCCCCCCCTCCCCCTTCCTCCCCCCTCCCCTCTCCCCTCTCCTCTCTCCCCCCCCCTCCTCCCCCTCCTTCCTTCCCCCTCTCCTCTCTCACCCTCCCCCCCCCCCCCTCCCCCCCTCCCTCCTCTCCCCCCCCCCTCCTCTACGCCCTCCCCTCCCCTCCCCCTCCCTCCTCCCCCCCTCCCTCCCCCCTCCCCCTCTCCCCCTCCCCCCTTCTCTCCCTCCCCCCCCCCCCTTCTCCTTTCCTCCCCTCCTTCCTCCCCCTTCTCCTCTCTCACCCCCCCTCCTCCCTCCTCCCCCCCCCCCCCCCCTCCCCCCCCCCCCCCTCCCCCCCTCTCCCCCCCCCCTCCCTCCCCCTTCTCTCTCCCTTCCCCCTCTCCCCCTCCCCCCCTCCCCCCCCCTCTCCCCTCCCCCCCACTCCTCCCTCTCTCCCCCCCCTCCCCCCCTCCTCCCTCTCCCCCCCCCCCCCCCCCCCCCTCTCTTCTCCCCCCCCCCCTCCTCCCCCCCCCTTCCCCTTCTCCACTCTTCCCCCTCCCCTCCTCTCCCTCCCCCCTCCTCCCCCCCCCCCCCCCCCTCCCCTACCCTCCCCCCTTCCCCCCCCCTCCTCTCCCCCCCCCTCCCCACCCCCCCTCCTCTACCTCCCTCTCCCCTCTTCCTCTCTCCGCCCCCCCCCCCCCCCCCCCCCCCCCCTCCCCCCTTCTCTTCTCCCCCCTCCCCTCCTCTCTTTATCCCCTCTCCCCTCCCTCCTCTCCTCCCCTCCCCCACCCTCCCTCTCCTCCCCTTCCCCCCCCCCCCCCCCCCCTTCCCCTCCTCCTCCCCTCCTTTCCCCCCCCTCCCCCTCCCCCCCCTTCTCCCCCCCCTCCCTTGCTCCCTTCCCCCTTCCTCCTCCCCCCCCCCCCCCCTCCCCCTCCCCCCTCCCTTCCCCCCTCCCCCCTCCCCTTCCCCCCTTTCCCTCCCCCTTCCCCCTCCCCTCCCCCCCCCCTCTTCCCCTCCTCCCCCCTCTCCCTTCCCCCCCCCCTCACCCTCCCCCCCCTCCCCTCCCTCCCCCCCTCCCCCCCCCCCCCTCTCCCCTCCTCTCCCCCCTTCTCCCCCTCCCCCCCCCTCCTCCTCCCCTCCTCCCCTCCTTCCTCCCTCCTCCCCCTCCTCCCTCCCCCTCCCTCCTTCTCCCCTCCCCCCCCCCCCTTACCTTCTCCTCCCCCCCCCCCCCCCACCCTCCCTATTTCCTCCCTTCCCTCCCCCCTCCATCTCCTTCCTCCTCCCCCTCCTCCCCCCTCTCCTCTCCCTTTCTCCCCTTTCCCCCCCGCCCCCCTCTTCTACCTCCCTCTCTCCCCTCCCCCCTCATCCCTCCCCCCTCTCCTCCCCCCCCTCCCCCCCCCTCCCCCCCCTCCCCTCTTCCCCTCCCCCCCCCCCCCCCTCCCTCTTCTCCCTTCACCCTCCCCTCCCTCACTCCCCTCCCCCCCTCACTTCCCCTCCCCCTCCCCCCCCCCCCCCCTTTTCCTCTCTCCCCTTCCTCCCCCTCCCCTCTTCTTCCCCTTCCCCCTCCCCCTTCCCCTCTCCCTCTTCTTCCCTCTTCTCCCCACTTCCTTCCTCCCCCCCCCCCCCCCCCCCTCCCCCTTCTTCCCCCCCCCCCCCCCCCCCTCCTCCCCCCCCTCCCCCTCCTTCCTCCCTCCCCTCCCCCCCCCCCTCTCCTCCCTCCCCCTCCTCTCTCCCCCTTCCCTCCCCTCCCTCCCCCTCCTCTCCCCCTCCCCCCCCCTCCCCCTCCCCCCTCCCCTTCTGTCTCTCCCCCTCTCCCCCTTCTCCCTCTCCCTCCTCCCTTCGCTCCCTCCCCCTCCTTCTCCCCCCCCCTCCCCTCCCCTTCCCCCCCCCCTTCCCCCCCCACCCTCCCCTCCCTCCTTCCCCCCCCTCCAATCCCCCCCCTTTCCCTCTCTCCCCCCCCCGCCCGGCCCCCCCCTCCCCCTCCCCCCTTCCCCCCCCCTCCCCCTTCCTCTCTCTCCCCCCCCTCCCCTCCCTTCCCCCCTTTCCCCCCCCTCCCCCCCCCCTCCTCCCCCCCCTCTCTCCTCTTCTCCCCCCCCCCCCTCTCCCCTCTCCCCTCCCCCCCTCTCCCCCCTCCCCTCACCTCTCTCCTCCCCCCTCCCCTCCTCTTCCCCCCCCCCCCCCCCCCCTCCCCCCCTTCTTCCCCCCCCCTCCCCTCAATCCACTCCCCCCTCCTTCCCTCCCCCCCCCCCCCTCCCCCTCCCCCTCCCCCCTCCCTCTTCCCTTCCCCTCCCTCCCTCCCCCCCCCCCCTCCTCTCCCCCCTTTCCCCCTCCCCCCCCCTCCTCCTCTCCCCCTCCCCCCCCCCCCTCTCCTTCCCACCCTCCCCTCCCCCCTCTCCCCTTCCCCCCTCCCCTCCTCTCTCCCATTCTTTCTCCTCCCCCCACCCTCTCTCCCCCTCTCCTCTCCCTCTCCCTCTCCCTCCCCCCCTCCCTCCCCCTCTCTCCCCCGCCCCTCCCATTCCCTCCCCTTCCCCCTCCATCCCTATTCCCCCCTCCCCTCCCCATCCTCCCCCCCCTCCTTCTCTTCCCCCTCCCCTCCCTCCCCCTCCCTCCCCCTCTCCTCTCCCCCGCCCCTTCCCCCCCCCTCCCCCCCCCCCCTCTCCCCCCCCCCTTATCCCCCTCCCCCCACCCTTCTCCCTCCCCTCCCTCCCTCCCTCCCCCTCCCCCCCCTCCCTCCTCCTCCCCCCTAGCCCCCCCCTCCCTCCCTCCCCCCCCCCCCCCCTCCCCCCCCCCCCCCCCTCTCCCCTCATTCCCCGCCCCCCTTCCCCTCCTCCCCCTCCTTCTCCCCCCCTCCCCCCTCCCTCCCCCTCTCCTCTCCCCCCTCCCCCCCCCCCCCTCTCCCCCCCCCTCCCCCCTCCCCCCCCCCCCCCTCCTCCTCCCCCCTCTCTTCTCTCCCCTCTCCCCCCCCCTCCCCTCCCTCCCCTTCCCCCCCCCCCCTCCTCTCCCCCCCTTCCCCCTTCTCCCCCCCCTCTCCCCTCCCGCCTCCCCCCCTCCCTTCCCCCCCTCCCCCCCCCTCTTCCCCCCCTCCTTCCCTCCTCCTCCTCTCCCCTCCCCTTCCCCCCCCTCCCCCCCCCTCCTCCCCCCCTCCCTCTTCCCCTCCCTCCCCCCTCCCCCCTCTCTCCCTTCCCCCCCCCCCCCCTCCACCCCTCTCCCCCCTCCCCCTCCTCTCCCACCCCCTCCTCCCTCCCTCCTCTCCCCCCCTCTCTCTCTCTCTCCCCTTTCCCCCTCCCTCCCCCCCCCTTCTCTCCTCCTCCCCCCTCTCCTCTTTCCCCCTCCCTCTCTCCCCTTTTTCCCTCCCTCTCCCTCCCCCTCTCTTTCTCTCTACCTACCCCCCTCTCCCTCCTTCCCCCTCTCTCCCCTTCACCTCCCCCTCCCGTCCCCTACCCCCCCCTCCTCCTCCCCCTCTCTTACCTCCCCCCTCCCCCCCCCCCCCCCCTCTCCTCCCCTCCCCTCCCTCCTTCTCCCCCCCCTCCCCCTCTCCTCCCCTCCCCCCCTCCCTCCCCCCCCCTCCTCCTCTCTCCCCCTATTCCCCCTCCCTCGCCCCCTCCCCTTCCCCTCCCCCCCCCTCCCCTCCCCCCCCCCCCCCCCCCTCCCCCCTCCTCCTCTCTCCCCTTCCCCCCCTCTCTCCCCCCTTCTCCCACTCCTCCCCCCTCCCCTTTCCTCTTCTCCCCCCTCCCCCCCCTCTCTCCTCCCCCCCCCCCTCCCCTCTTCTCTTCTCTCCCCTCCCTCCTCCCCCCCCTCCCCCCCCCCCCCCCCCCCCCCCCCCCTCTTCCCCCCCTTCCCCCCTCCTTTCCCCCCCCCTCCACCACTTTGTATTATTTTCCTTCT
>NW_023495599.1:0-1161 GCF_904425465.1 Colossoma macropomum | reverse complement strand
AAGACTATAGCCTTAGATTTTGGGAAATTGGCGAAACATCAAAGTTCATTTAGAGGAATTGAATGTTTGGACAAAATACATCATGGTATACATTTCCAACACATTTTTATGCCTTGGGGTGAATATAAGGAAATTTAGGAACGGTCAAAAACGCACACGAAGGTAAGACTATAGCCTTATGTATTTTGGGAAATTTTGGCCACAATATCACATGTTCAGTTTATGATGGAATTGCAATTGTTGGACAAAATACATCATGGTCATACATTTCCAACACATATTGATGCCTGGGTGTGAATATTAAGAGAATTTGTAGGAACGGTCCAAAAAACGCACTACGAAGGTAAGGACTATAGCATCTTAGTATTTTGGAAATTGGCGCAATATCTCACATGTTCATTTTATGCTGCATTGAAGTGTTGGACAAAATACGTCATGGTCATCACATTTCCAACAAATATGATGCCTGGGTGAATAGTAAGGGACATTATGAGCACTGGTCAAAAACGCACACGAAGGTAATGACTAGAGACCATATGCATGTTGGAAATTGGCGACAAAAACATCACAGGTTCATTTATGATGGAATTGAATTGTTGGACAAAATACATCATGGCATACATTTTCACAGACACATTTTGATGCCTTGATGTGAATAGTAAGGAATATCATGAACGTCAAAAAACGCACCCTACGAAGGTAAGAGACTTAGCCTTAGGTATTTTGGGAAATTTGGACGCAATCTAGCATCATGTTCATTTTATGATGGAGATTGAATTTGAATTGTTTGGACAACAATAATCATGGTCATACATTTCCAACACATTCAATGCCCTGGGGTGAATATTAAGGGAATTATGAACGTTCAAAAAAAACGCACACGAAGGTAAGACTATAGCTTAGGTATTTGGGAAATTTGGCGAAACATCAAATGTCATTTATGAAGGAATTTGAATTTTTGGACAAAATAAATCATGTCATACATTTTCCAAACATTTTAATGCCTTGGAGTGAATATTAAGGAATTTATGAACGGTCAAAAACGCACACGAGGTAAGACTATAGCATTATGCATTTTGAAAATTTGGCGAAACATACATGTTCATTTTATGAGGAATTTGAATTGTTTGGACAAAAAAAAAATCATGGTCATACATATCC
>NW_023495598.1:0-236 GCF_904425465.1 Colossoma macropomum | reverse complement strand
TGATGTATTTTGTCCAAAAATTCAAATTCCATCATAAAATGACCTTGATATTCGCCAAATTTCCCAAAATACCAAAGGCTATATAGTCTTACCTTCGTGTGTGTTTTTTGACCATTCCAAAATTCTCTTAATATTCAACCCAAGGCATCAAAATGTGTTGGAAAATGTATGACCATGATGTATTTTGTCCAAAAAATTCAAATTCCATCAAAAATGGAACATGTGATATTGTGCCA
>NW_023495597.1:0-1186 GCF_904425465.1 Colossoma macropomum | reverse complement strand
CCGCCTGTAAGCGCCTAATCTGTGATTGTGATGCGTTCGATGTGCTGGAATGAAGTTCACTGAAAGAAAGCCAAATAAAGACGTTACCACGACATAGATGAATAATATGAGATGAATGCCCACCTGCCGCTATCTGCCGCATGTAAAGCGCCTAATTTGTGATTGCGACGCGTTCGATTGTGGCTGGAAAGGAAGTTCGAACTGAAATAAAGCAAAATTAAAGATGTTACCACGACATAGATGAATAATAATGAGTTGAAAGTCCACCCGCCGCTATCCGCCGCATGTAAGCGCCTAATCTGTGATTGCGATGCGTTCGATTTTGCTGGAAAGAAGTTCGAACTGAAATAAAGCAAATAAAGTTTTACCACGACAAGATGATAATATGAGTTGATGCCCACCGCCGTATCGCCGATGTAAGCGCCTAATTGTGATGCGATGCGTTCGATTGCGGAAAGAAGTTCGAACTGAAATAAAACAAATTAATATGTTACCACGACATAGATGAATAAACATGAGAGGAAAGTCCACCCGCCGCTATCGCCGCATGTAAGCGCCGTAATGTGTGATTGTGCGGACGTACGATTGCGTGGAAAGAAGTTTGAACTGAAATAAAGCCAAATTAAGACGGACACCACGAAATGAGATGAACTAGTAATGAGTGAAAGTCCACCCGCGCTATCAGCCGCATGAAGCGCCTAATTTGTGATTGCGATCGCGTTCGATTGTGCTCGGATAAGACAGTGCGAACATGACATAAAGCCCAAATTACAGACGTGTACCAGGACAAGGTGAAATAAATAATGAGCTGAAAGCCAGCTGCCGCTATCCGCCGCATGTAAGCGCTAATTTGTGATGCGACGCGGTCGATTGTGCTGGAAAGAAGTTCGAACTGAAATAAAGCCAAATTGCAGATGTTACCACGACATAGATGAATAATAATGAGTTGAAAGTCCACCCGCCGTTATCCGCCGCATGTAAGCGCCTAATTTGTGATTGTGATGCGGTCGATTGCGGTGGAAAGACGTTCGAACTGAAATAAAGCCAAATTAAAGACGTTACCACGACATAGATGAATAATAATGAGATGAAAGTCCACCTGCCGCTATCCGCCGCATGTAAGCGCCTAATCTATGATTGCGACGTTCGATTGCGGTGGAAAGAAGTTCGACCTGAAATAAAGCGA